>NW_013671593.1:19849-47526 GCF_000517525.1 Limulus polyphemus
TAGCTTTCGCGAAATTCAAAACAAATAAACAAAACTTTTACTACGTGAAGCTAAAAGTGACTTTTAATGCCTCGCGTATCATAGATACCTTTGCTGATTACCCACACTTAGTCAATCCGAATGGTGAATGACGCACACGTAAAGGCCGTACCGCATCCCGTGGAAGCTAACGAAATAAATACCGTGCGAGGCCTGGGCACATTTGTTAGTTTCACAGTAATATTCAGAATATATCCTCATCATTAAAATTGTCAGTATTTTGTTATATGAGATAGACTTATTCACAGCATCTCTAGATAAGGAGATAAATAAAATGTTTCACAACAATACTCAGATATATCCTCACGTGCGATCAGTAATTTCTTGATGATAGATATAAAGTTAGTGATATTGTTTCAAAATGCTTTATGATATATATAAGATACCTTCTTATTCTTGTTAAACTAATTCATGTTGGAGAAAGGATGTTAATTATACTTCCGACTTTATTAAGTGTATCTAATGAAATGTGGGAAGCTTTTAGTAAAATATACAAGTTTGTTGTTAATAAAAGATCAGCTGTCTTACAAAACTATTTGATCTGAAGATATGTCTGTGAATTGACGACGTCAGTCTGCCTTAGGCTCTGACAAGTCAGTGTACAAGGTCATGTTCATATGAAGAATAAGAATACGTTTCTCCACTGTACAGTTCACATATTATATTTAAATAATTTCTTGAACCTCAGTAATGCATATCAACAGTTTCTTCAGTATCCTTGATTCTGGTATTTACTTTCCTCTACCACGAACTGTCACTAAATCAGCGATTTAGGGTAAAATGATATCAAATACACAAAATGATGTTGAATGGCACTTTGTAATTGGTCGTAGCATGTGCACATTAACACTTACCCGAACACATTGATTTAAATGGTAAAATCTTACTACATCCTTTTGTCTTATTAACTTTGCGTACGCGTAACCTTAGAAACCTACTATTGGTACTTTAGTAAAATAAAAGTGTAAGAATTTACTGCATACACACTAGTAAAAAAATCATCATTTAAATAGCTAAATACAGTAAAAAAACATTCTCAGGCTCTTAGAATTAAGAGGAGTGGGTGTTAAAAATTATTTGATTTTCATCCCGTTCTTTAAACTATAGAAATTAAGTTAAAGAAGAGGTTCTTTCCTCCAACATTAAGTTTCATTAATCTAATGTTCTGAGATTGAATTAGTCAAAGATTGGTCATCATAAGTTGTGCTATTACTAAAAAATTACATTGTATAAATATTTTAAGGACACAAGTCGATTAATAACCTTTCAGCAATGACGCCAAAAAACAAGCACAGTTTTACCTTCGTAACTCTTAGATTACAGTTTACTCTCCACCCCTACATTGTCTTCATTCATTAGATAAGATAACGTCATCGGTTAGTCATCTCTGGTGTGTTTACATAAGGCGCCTACTCATCGTGTTTAAGATAAGACAAATCTTTGTTGAAAGTGGCGTGATATGGTTTTTATCCGGAACGTCAAAAAAGCACAAGATATGGAGTAGCGTTGAAAGATTACATATTCCGTTCTTGCACAATATAGAAACTTCATCATACACTTTACTAAATATTTGAGGTTCAAAATATTTCTTTGCTAATTTTATAGGCACTTAATGACATTAATTTTCTATGATATTTGAATTTATTTAATCGTATTGTGTTTATTATTTCTGTACAAAATATAATACTACTCGCCAATTTTGGCGGAGCTGACGTTCTTGTATTTACTTTTGTTTTTTCTTTCCAACATAACTCTTAATCAGTTAAATATGTACCCCGCTTACAAAGAATAATCTTAATACACTGATAAATTTAATAAGGTTTAAGGCTCATTACAGAGACGTTTTTTGACATTAAGAAAAATCGAGAAGAGTTATCCATGTTTCTTCTGAGAGTTTTCAATGTAGAAATTTGATACGTCTGTGTCCACTCCAAGAAATAATCAGACTTTGACGTTGTTCTGTGTCCACTCCAGTAAGATTATTTGTGAAAATAATGTGACAATTACATACTGTGATAGTGCGTATGATCCGGATAGAGCGTAACGCGAGATGTAACAGATTCGTGATCGCCGTTAAGTTTCTGAAAGAACAAGAAACATGAAAAAGTTTCTATGTTTCTAACCTTGGCAGAAACCCAGTTCTGATAAAAGTACTTATGATATAATTTCCACTTGCACAACAAGACAGACGCAACACAATATTAAAATCATCAGAGTATACAGACCAAGTTGGTTTCTCAAGGCTAAACAAGTGTTATCAACACACAAGTAAAAAAAGGAAGATACTAGTATAAATATCTTAAAGCATAATGTTTTACCCTAGAAAATTAAAATATTAGAACACCTGGTGCCACAACTCTTTCATCAAACAAGAGTAATAAGTTTGCATGCTCATGTATAACTCATTTTCTCTAATACTGCGTAGGTCATAATTATATACCATTTGTTATAACATAGTACTTTACCTCAATTTCTTCCACAAACGTTACCCTCATTTCAGTGCACTAAAACAAACGTCGAATAATCTTCTCATGTACTGTGTGGGATACAACCGAGAAGTAAAGAAACTGATATTCCTGTGATGGCATAGCAACATAGGAATAAGTACATAAGTGTGACCCGCTCTGTAGTAGTAACTTACTTTTATCATGATATTTTCTTTCGTTTTGTTTGTTTTTCAAGAAGTTGTTGTTGTTTGTTAATAAGCCCAAAGCTAAACAAAGGGCTATCTGTGCTTTGCCCACAACGGGCATCGAAACCCCGTTTCTAGCAGTATAAGTCCGGAGACATACCGCTGTGTCACTGGGGAGCTTTTCTAGAAGTAAATACCTGTAAATGCCATAAAGTGGGCTTTTAAATCGGCGGCTTGGTATTTGTAATCATGCCAACCGCCAGATGGCACGGCTCAAATTGCATTACACTTATGAGCTGTTTTAGCAATAGAGAGCCTTTGGTCCAAATCTGTTTTGACGTTATTCTAACGCGAATCGAATAGCATGGACTGCTTAAGAAATAAAACTAAATACATATGCAGTCTTAGTAAATTAACTGTTCAAACAAACAAAAATAAGTCGTATTAATTGTCTTCAATTTTATATATAGAAGTAGTTGCATTTATTTTACATTTGTGATTCTACAAAACTGTTCTGTTTCTGTCATTCCAACAATAATTCTTGATCATATCCGTACACGTCTTTTACTCCATAGGAAGACTAATTAGAAATACTGTTAAGCTGGTATATACTTCGGTACTTTTTTTTTAAACTCTTATAAAGAAATAAACATAGAATAAAACTGACAAAGTGAAAATGATATACAGATTTTGAATGTTTGTTTGTATGTTGTTAAGCATAATGCTATATAACGGGCTATCTGTGCTGTGCCTACCACGGGTATCGAAACTTGCTTTTTAGCGTTATAAGTCTTCCGATTATATCGAAAGGAAGTTTGTAAACAAAGTTTAGGAGAAGCGAAAGGAGGAAAGACGAGTCCTTAGCCGAACATGCTGTAGATGAAAAAGATTTATCCAAATGCTCCACTTGAAGTGACTTAACTTGTAATCTGTTGGTCTTGATGATATAATCCTTCCGTATTTCACTGATATCCTTTTGTAGCTCCTGACCAGACTTACCACCAAATCACTAGAACCCTCAAAGCAGCTTATTGATCATACAGTGTTAAACTGTGTTGAAAATTAGATTTTTATAATGGAACTTTCATTTTTTCCTGTTTGCTCGCCTGCTGTGATTGAAGTCGTCCACAGACAAGTAAATCAAACAAAATTCGAATAACGTCTGTAAAAGGTTCATTTATACTAAAAACTCCATGTGAAATGTACTAAGTACAGATATAAATATTGTTTCTTTTTTTAGTGCAAACTACACAATGGGTGATATGCAAACTGTTCATTGGGGGAATCAAACCCCGGGTTGTAGCGTTGTAAATCCTTAAACTTACCGCTGACCCACTGGAGACGGTATGAATATAAAAGTATGGAATATTACACGCTTATCATAAAATAAAGAAAATAAATAGTAAGAACTTATTTTTGTTGCCTGTAAACTGCAAAGTTGCCTCGCTTTTAATATTTCAGTATAATTTAATGTTTTTCGATCAAGTGTTTGCAATTCCAGCTAACGTTTTTATTTGATAAAGGTTATTCTTCTTGGCATGGTTTTATTTTGCTTAATTTTGCATGTTACGGCCCTTTATGAATAATGTTGATTCCACAGAGGTTTCCGGCTTTTAGCTGCCACTGGAGAACTCCAAGATTCTAAAAGAGGTTGGAAACGGATATGACAATAGCTCATAAGAAGATTAATATAGTATCTTCATATTTATCAAGGTAACTGCATAAAAACTTTATTTAGACACATATTATAAAATTCCTATTACGAGAGTGTTAACTATCTGTCATCAGTCACTGCCATGATACGATAACGACCTCGAAATGTAAATTTCAACATCTGTATTTTTCCCATTTCGATTGGCACTTTCTGTCAATAGTATTACCAATATTTTATTTGGAATTTCTTTTAAATGAAAGATTATAAATACTAGATACAATGACGAATGATTAATATTTAAAGCTGCTTTCTTTTAAAAAAGTTATACATGCGTAGGCGAACGTACGTGTCCAAATCTTACAGACTATCACATGATCATTACATTAAGAAAAGCTGAATTTGAAACTAATTTCTGTTGTACAGCTGGATGGTTTCTGTTTACCCTTAGACATGTAAATGACATTGCAAACTTTATATGGAATAAACTATAGTTTTAAGTAATATTTTATCTTGATAATGACTTAAGATTAAAAAAAAACCTTATTGAAATATGGTTGTTTGTTATTAAGCACAAATCTACACAAAGGGTTATCTACCCGGTTTCTAGCAGTATAAATCCGCAGACATACGGCTATGCCACTGAACGATGGAATAATGTAACAAGAAGTAAGTGTTAGAGGGATAAAACTTTCTATTCTTCTATTCTGTAAAATACATGTATATTCAGGCATATTTATAAGGCTAGCAAAATAAAGGAAAATATTTAGAAAGCATTGCGCTTCTGGAATATTATGAACACTGGAAGACATGTTGCCTACAAGTAGTTGCTGGAATACTTAGCGATAATCACGACTGTAAACACCGAGAAACACGTTACTAACAACTGGCTTCCGGAATATTTCAAGATAATTGCGATTATAAACACTGGAAAAAGTTAACTAACAACTGGTTTCCGGAATACCTGGCGATAATTACGGTTATATAAACACTGGCAAATTACTAACAACTGATTTCCGGAATATTTGTCGATAATCACGATTGTAAACACTGGAAGACATGTTGTTTGCAACTGATTGTTGGAATACTTGGTAATACTTATGATTATAAACGTTGGAAGACACGTTACTTATAACTGGTTGCTGGAATATTAGGCGATAACCACGATTATAAACACTGGAAGACATGTTGTTTGCAACTGATTGTTGAATACTTGGCGATAACCACGATTGTAGACACTGGAAGACATGTTGTTTGCAACTGATTGTTGGAACACTTGGTGATGCTTATGATTATAAACGTTGGAAGACACGTTACTCACAACTGTTTACTTGAATACTTGGCGATAACCACGATTATAAACGTTGGAAGACACGTTACTCACAACTGTTTACTTGAATACTTGGCGATAATTACGATTGTAAACACTGGAAGACATGTTGTTTGCAACTGATTGTTGAATACTTGGTGATGCTTATGATTATAAACGTTGGAAGACACGTTACTCACAACTGTTTACTTGAATACTTGGCGATAACCACGATTATAAACACTGGAAGACATGTTGCTTGCAACTGAGTGTTGAATATTTGGTGATGTTTATGATTATAAAGATTATTCAGCTTTGCGCTAAAGAATGAAAATCACAACCATTTCAATATATACGTGTATTTTGAGTCAACCTTAAATGAATGCAAAGACTTATTCAAAGTAATAATTAGGTGATTAATTTACAATAGGTTTTCTTTTGGGTCCATTATATAATAACGTTCTCAAATGTCAGTTAATTTTTAAAAAGGGGTGCATAGGTAATGATTTTTTATATCCAATAATTTAAGAAGACCCAAGTGTTTATTGCAAAATATTAAGTTTTTACAACTTCAACAAAATCTGTATGAAGATTTATTTATCAGGATAACGTCATAATTTACACTTCTTCAGGATGTAATTAATCACTTCAATCACCAAGAAGGTTTAGTGTTCAGTTATAGCATGACACTATATGTGACATAATCGTTTTATTGTACAATTAAGCATGGAATTAGACTTAGTGATCTATCTTGATTGGTGGTACTGTTCAAAATGAGGCTAGCATAAGAAGTCAGTTCTGTCTGATGGGACAATTCAGCATGAGACTAGAATAATGTAATCTTTCTTGTGTGTTTGGACAATTCAGTATGCGAATAGACTAACTAAATGATCTGTTTTGTTTGATGGTACTGTTCAACATGAGGTTAGAATAAGTGATGTGTCATGATTGATGGAATAATTCAGCATGAGACTACAACAAGATATCTATCTGTCATGTGTGATAGGACAATTCAGCACGAGAATAGACAAAGTATTCTTTCTTTCATGAAGGCACAATTCAACATAAAGTACACTGATTTGCATATCATAAAAATACATTTAAACAACAAATTAAGTTACAGTCTTTTTATATATAAAAATAACGCTTGAATATAGTAAAGAACTTGACGAATTATAGCCCGAGTAGAACCATGATGCGGTGTCGTAAAACATAACAACTGTTAAGGACAAAGGTGTATAAGATTGTTACTAAGGTTGGTGTAACTATTTTGAAATACTTATCGCATACATGTTTGAGAATTCTACCAATGTTCAATCTAGTAGCTTTAAGGTTTTATTTTGATATGTATATGATTTGATTTTTTCTAGCAGTATATCCCAGAAAGGTTCAGTCTATTGAATGTAGCTTATCATAGTTAAAGTTAAGGTGTTGCACATAGACTACCATGTAAATGAGGATAAAATTACTAGGAGAGTTCGGAGGGTTAATTGTACTATATAAGAATGATTAGCACGTGCTAATGCAGTGGAGTGTTACTGCAAATAAAAGCTCGAGTCACAGGCGACATGTTTATATTTGGTTTGTGACAAATATTTGACCATTCAACATTACAATTCCGCCAATGACAGCTTATGCCTTGAAGTCAGTCACAGCCAGCCCTTCGTGAAGAAAAACGTTTGTAGAAATGAAATAACAAGGATAGGCAAGGCCTGGAGCACATCAATTTCAATGTGAATATCGTCGGCATCGAATATAAGAAAAACCACAAAATGGTGTAAAACCATCTAAATAGCATTTCATCACACGCAGAACTTGTGCTACCAATGTTAAAGTTCACAGAATTGTAGCTCCAGAAACATCCATTCCCACTCAGAGAGTGATTGTTAACAAATTGCATATATCCAAACCAATTATGTAAAAAATAACTCGTGAAGACCTTGCACTCGTAAAGAAGCACAAGCCACAAGTACACAATGCACCTCCAAAATATATTGGTGAGAGAAAGAAAAACCGGAAAACTGTATAAAAATAACTCCCACGAGAGATGAAAAGTTTTCCAACATCATAGTAGGCTTGGGCGTACTAGAACAACTAAGATTAGCTCGGACGGTTTGCTACTGACCAAGATAAGATAAAGGTTTTCCAGAATCTAAATAATGTTCTTCGTTAGGCTTTATGGTTGCCGACATTTTCTCATGTAATGGGAAATGCAAATTTCACAAAAACTGTAGTAGGGCTACAGCGAAATATATTTAGAGGTAAAAGAACATAATGACACTATTTATGCGAGATGAAATCAATGCACTGTAAACCACGATGATGAGAAGGTATTGCAACACTAAAGTAAAGTTTCGAGACAAGTCACGCTTTTGAGTTCACAGTAGTGTTTATAAAATGACGGAGAAAGGATCCAGTGTTCATGCTACAGAGATTGAAGTGTTTCACAAAAAACATATTATTAGTATTTTTACTGCTGTAAAGTGTGATTTCCACGAATACTATTAATTACAGTTATAAAAATATGTGATCATAATTTTATGATCGTTCAGGATAGAGGATAAAATGCATGACCATAATACGAAATCAAAACATTTTGAAGAGGATATATTTCCATGATAGTTCCAAAACAGTTTGAAGTATTACAGTATCATGTAGTATCATTTGTGGTAGTTCAAAATATTTTGAAGAGATACAAACTGTTTTAAACCATCACAGGACATCGATGTAATGAAGAGATACATTACATCGATGTCCTGTGATGGTTTAAAACAGTTTGAAGAGATACATTACATCGATGTCCTGTGATGGTTTAAAGCAGTTTGAAGAGATACATTACATCGATGTCTTGTGATGGTTTAAAACAGTTTGAAGAGGATACATTATTATGTGTAACATATGATACTCCAAGAAAGTTTAAAGAGGATACACTTCTGCGATGACACGTGATGGTTCAAGATAGTGTGAAGATGAAGCATTACCTCGATGACATCTTATATTTGAATACAGTTTGAAGAGGATACATTACCGTGACGATATGTTATGCTTCAAGATAGTTTGAAGATGAAAACCGTGATGACATATGATACTTAAAGGTAGTTTGAAAAGAGTACTTTACCATGATGACGTGTGATGGTTCAAGATATTTTGAAGGTAAAAACCATGATGACTTATGATACTTGAAGATAGTATGAAGAAGATACATTACCGTGACGATATATTATGCTTCAAGATAGTTTGAAGATGAAAACCATGATGACACGTGATACTCGAAGACAATTTGAAAAGGATGCATTACTGTGACGGCATGTGATGGGTCAAGATATTTTGAAGATGAAACATTACCGAGATGACATCTGATACTCGAAAACAGTTTGGAGAAGATACATTACTGTGATTACACGTGATACTTCAAGAAAATTTGAAAATGGCGAATAACAGTGAAGTATCGGAAACTAAAATTTTTGGAATTCTTTATTTAGTAAGTTGAAGCGAGTCATCAATGTTACAGGATTTTTTACAGTTTGTGTAGATCGTGTCTGTAGTGCCGTAGCAGCCACATTCTTGGGATAAACTATTGGCTGCAATATTAAGAAGAAAGAAATGCAATAAAGAATCGAAAGTAATAAGATTTCCAATTTAAACAGAGACGTTCTGTCAGCGGTAATGTAGTGAATATTTTGTTAGAATGTAATAGCATTTTTTTACTGAATTCTGTGTTATGCAATGTCGAATTTTATAGAGAACACGAGTAGAGTATTCCGTTCAAATAACAGAAATAAATTATTGAACGCTTATCATTTGGAAGAAAACATATTGAGATCAATTGGAATTGGAAATGGAAACACGTCTTTCTATATGTAAAAATAATATCGGATGGCAATAAGATTATTGAAATTCCTGTTCTTCCACGGCGTCTTTATTCACTTATCTGTTTCATCCAAAATTAAAATGTTTAATAGCCTAATACTGTACTAATGAACACCTCTTTATATTATTTTTTTATATACATAAGAGGGTTCTTTCCAAATAACTTGATTCATAAGGCTTTGTTTGTTTATCGAACAAAATATCGAATAAATACCCGTTCAAGATAATTCTAAGTATTAACAAGTGAAATGAAGGCGTAAAGTTGCTCAGTTCTTCAAGAA
Source organism: Limulus polyphemus (assembly GCF_000517525.1). Lineage (NCBI taxonomy): Eukaryota > Metazoa > Arthropoda > Merostomata > Xiphosura > Limulidae > Limulus > Limulus polyphemus. Next base: position 29,632 of record NW_013671593.1, read on the forward strand.
CGTAAACTGAATTAGCAATGAACTCATTGTATTTCGATTGGTTTACGTTACTCCATAAAAAAAAACACTAACATATTTCTTTTAATATGCTTAATATTCTTAGATCACAAGACATATAGTAATATTACCAATTTTATACACTGTATAATTTGGATTGCTTGTTTTTAAGTGTGCTAATGCGTTGACAATTTCATATTTATAATTTGTTTACTGTAGTTTTTGGTACCAGCAGTGATTACGAGTTTGAGACTGAGTAATGGCTGTGAGTTTTGTTCATTGTTTATTGCTATTACAATAATATAAATATTAAGACATGTTTATACACTCTAAATGAATCTTTAAAACTGCCTGAGCGTGCTTTTGGATATAGTAAAATGTTTTGGTCACTCTTTCTTTCTTTCAGCATTCTTTCTTATGGAATTTTAAGAAAGGTGAAGGTTAGCATAATGATTTTAACATATGTTTGAAACTGGTCCTATAAACGTTTATTACAGAGATGATTGAAATAACCAAACGTGCACATGATACATAGATGACTGGAAACAGGACCTACATGCTCGTAACACAGAGATGATTGAAACAACCAAATGTGCACATGATACAGAGATGACTGGAAACAAGTCCAATATGCTCGTAATACAGAGATTATTAGAAAAAGGTTCTAAATGCTCGTAATACAGGGATGATGGGAAACAGGTCTTGCATGCTCGTAATACAGGGATGACTGGAAACAGGTCCTAAATGCTCGTAATACAGGGATGACTGGAAACAGGTCCTAAATGCTAGTAATACTGGGATGCTTGGGAACAGGGCTTACATGCTAATAATACAGGGATGATTGGAAACAGGTTCTATATGCTAGTAATACAGGGATGACTGAAAACAGGTTTAACGTACTCGTAATACAGGGATGATTGAAAGCGGCCCTACATTCCCACATCAATGAAATGACATCTTGTACGTAAACGTCATCAAATTTTATAACTCTTCATTGAGTAAGAAAATGAAAGTTAATGCATTCAACTCTAGACAAAATATTCATTCCTGGAAAATAAAACCAAATAATTATTCATAATTGTCATCAAATATCCTAACTAATTGTAAAATTAATTGATCGATTCTTAATCTCTCCTTTTTTGTTGTTTTGGAGATTTGAGCTTTTTTTTATCGTTCTGCTAAAGCGATGTTTTATCTATCACAAGGGTTTCAGTTTTTGTTTGTTTTTTAGTTTATTGTGTTTGTGCTATTTTTAATAAAACTGTCGTTCATGGCAGTTGCCTGTTAGGCAAGAAAGTTTATATGTCACGATGAAGGTTTTAACCTTAAAACAAAAAATTCTATTTCTCAAAGAAGTGAAAGTAAATCTAGTTTTTGAGTGTTTGAGTTTAAAGATCCCTACTAGATAGTTTGTCTGTAATATTTACTTGAAATAGGTAAACATCTGTTGGTTTGTTTCGTGACACACTGGTTAGTTCCTATATGAACTTGTGTGTTTGTTTGTAGTTAAACACAAAGCTACATAATGGGCTATCTGTGTTGTGCCAACCACGAGTATCGAAACCCGGTCTTTAGCATTGTAAATCCGCAGGCACATTCCTGAGCCATTCGGGGGCACCTATACCCTATACGAAGCATATGAAGTTAAAGTCAGCATTTACACCTCTAGAATAAGCATTATTGCCTACTTTGATTAAACCAATTTTATTATTTTTGCGAATACCATTTCTAGTGGTCGCTAAGTTTACTATACGGACCGTGCTAAAGTGACCATAAGGGAATTATATTGTGTTTATTGTATTGATAAGCATAATAAGAACATTTATTGTAAACAAGCGATGTTTAGAAGTAATAAAACAAAGACTTTTTAAGAAATGTCGATTCTGATTTTACATAAACAAAGAATATACATGCCAGTTGTAGGTTGTTATCCCCCATAAGGAAATTATAATTATTCTCCGAAATACGAGTTTTAGTAACAACTCGTAACTTCTTGGTGTATGTATACATATGTATGTAGTTAAACTAAGGCAATTATTTATATTAGAAATGTTTTTCTGAGCGTAATAACACATTCTTTAAAGGGGGATTAAAATACAAGTATTTGATAACCTCTCACTTTATAAACTTTTTGAGGGCGTTTAGTAACAGTTATAAATGTATTATATGTACGTTTGTTTCCAATTGGGACACTTAACTTAGAGAAAATGAATTGGAACAATTAAATATAACGACAAGGAATCCCTTATTTATCAACCACAATCAGAATGATGAAAGGATATATTTCTATAAATTACTGTATTTTATTTAAATCTTGAATTTCTATATAAGGTTTATGAAAAAAAATAATGCTCATTCCTCATTGGGGATTTGTTTTATTATACAAAATTTTCAAACCAACTTATAATAATTTTTTGCTAGATAAGTACAAGCGAAAGCAAGATAATCCTCACGTGAACAAAGTTTCTTAACTTCTAGTAAACTATCATTTTAGCAGGCCTATCTGTGCCTTACTTCTAACCGTTTTCATTTAGAAGTATTCCATATTCTGGTCGTTTTAGGTGCAGAGGTTTGAAAAAATTATTTTTCAAAATGAAGGAGGGGTCCGAGTGCGGACTAGTGGTTAGCGTGCCGAACTGTGGTTCCATGGATCGAGTCTCGTTACCGCCCCCCCCAAAAACAACAACAAAAAACAACCACACCCAAACTTCAAACTTTGCGTTTTAGGACCATGATTATTTTATAAGAATGACGATCAAATCCTACTGTTCGGACTTACAAAAGTAACCCAAGAGTTAGGGATGGGTGTTGTTGTTGCCAAACTACTTCTTTTTTCTAGTCTACCTTAGATAGCACTCGTATAGTTTTTAGTGAAATTTAATAAAACAAACAAACTAAAATAATGATCTCCCGGCCAAAAAAGGGGAGTGTTTTAGCTTAATGTTTGATTCTTTAACTAGAAGTTTCATTCTAATAAACTAAATGTATTTGTTCAAAATTCACGCTTTGGTCCCTAATTTTTGAAAATAACTCTATTGAGTAACAATTACAAAAAATCGATAAAAATAATAAAATTATATTTTTTATTTGTTCCTAAACTAAACTTCGTACAACGTAGTTTGTAGTTTTTTTATATTTATTCACCATTCGGGCTAAACAAATCAGTTTTCATGCGGAGACGATCTTCGCTGTGGAGTTTATAACACTGATCAGATTTAAATTAACAAATTTTTTATGCACAAAAGGCTACCTATCAAATTTTTGTTTTATTTTATTCCTAATAATATTTTAAAAAAAAACCTGTCATAAAAATCAGCCTCGAACTTAAGCTCATCTTCAGCAAGCCTACCTATCAAACCTTGTTCTTAACTTTATATACTCCAAAAGCACCACTCAAACGTGTGCTTATTTTTAAATACTAAAAACAAATCCCTGTCTAATTTGGGTTCGTCTTCATATGCATATAAACCCAACCTTCATTTACTTAAGAACCACTGAGGCACACTTGCCCTCATATTGATGTAATAAAATCTAGTAATCAGGCTAGGGCTAATTTTCGAAGTTGTGAAAATTACATATTAAATATGGATTAAGTTAATATACTCAAGAAAAAAAAATCTTCATTTAGAAATGTCTCTTTCTCTGTTAATATTGATTTAGTTTTCTTATGAGCAACAAATTACATATAAAACTGGGCTCCATTCCATATATGATATTTTATTTCCTAAACATTTATAACTTTGGTGTAACATAGTCTAGTGTACTGTTCGATTTTGGATTCATATTTCATTTCTCTAAATAATTTATCGGGTTTCCTGTCTCTGTGAATTTATCAAAAGCAAGAAAATTAGCAGTAGCTGTATTCATACCTATGTATACTGTTGTGTAGCGGTTAGCAAAGGCGAGAGAGACTCGGTTACGGGCTGTTAGATCTAACTACAAATATTAATATATTTTGGAGCTAGCTATGATGAAAACGAGGATAATACTCAAATTCATAATCTACTCATCAAAACGAGGGAATCCATCTTAAATAACTGTAAAAGGAGAAGAAACTGTAATATTTGAAAAATGCGTTATTTGTCATCAAATTTGACGAGAAATCCACTTGAAGTAAAATGTATAGGAGAGACGGCTGGTATGGGTATTAGAAACTATAATTAAGAGTAACGGTCAGTTTCAAACTGTCTTTGTTAACCTGAAGATGATCTAAGATGGTCGAAACGTTGTTCTTGTTCTATTTTAATTAAAGTTTTAATACCCATACCAGCCATCTCTGCTATACGTATTTACCTTTTATTAAATATTGGTACATCACCTCCAAACAAAAGGGATTTATCTCTGTTTATATCTTAATAGAAAACAGAATATAACGACAGATAATCTTTCTTCTATTTTTTATTATTGGTTGAATTTGTTTATTTTAAGATTTAAGTTGAGAAATGAAGTACCCTGCTCATGTAATAAGGCAGTTTAAAATAACTAAAGAAATCCTGAACTTTAAAACTATCAAAAAAAAAAGATCTATTCGCATTATATTTGTGGCTTCAGAAGTTGTATGTGTAAAAAATAGAATTAAAAAGATACGGTAGCACCTTACTATAATCATATAAGGCGCGGATTGTAGCATATTTTAGTAGAATCTTCATGATGTCATGGACAATACTTAATGAAAGTGACCAGTCACGTTTTACTACTTGGTGGTCATATTGATTAGCTGGATCCTTAATTTAATTGCCCTTATTTATACACGATTTCTTCCTTGATCTCTAAAATGCAAAGACGATGATGGCCATGTTTGAGAACACGTTACTAGGAATATAGTTTCAACCTTTTATTTCGTGGAGCTTATTATTATGTTTGGGATAGTTCGTAATTATAATTTATGTTATATAGTATCTTTATTGTAAAGCACTCTGATGGATTTTAGATAAATCTAAGTCAAAATTGTTTATGCTTAGTTAAGTCGAACTAATGGTGTAGTAATTATGACTTTATTAAGTGTTCTATAGCAAGTCAAAGACAGCGAGACAGTGCTGTATTTCCCTAGAGGACAGATTTAAATACTGTCTCATTAGCAAAGCATATTTAACTTGCCGGAAATTACGGCTATTATCAGAAAAAGTTCTATGTGCTGTGAACCGCTAATAATGGGCTTTCTGTCGGTCTTTCTTTGTAAATAAACCAGTTAAGTAATGTTAGGCCGTAACGAGCTAGAGATTCCTAAAAACTCGATTTGCTGTACGTGAACATCCTTCACTGTAGTTGTTTAATCATTAGTTTTCTTTCTTTCTTTTTTTTTTTACTTGCTGTCTGTAAATTTCCGATTGAAAGTCTTTGTCATCTAAATATGGTATTGCCCACTAAATATTCGACTCAAGATCTACCACCCTGAAGCTATAAGGAAAGGACAACTTTATTTTATTTTAGGACGACTGGTCATGTGATTTATCAAATACGCTGTACTAGTATGAAAATCAAACATAAACTAGCCCTTTGAAATAATTAGATTGTTAAGTATGGGTATTTTAGATATAGCTGGCGATCATTTCTCAGCGGACTGTTGTTTGTACTATACATGATAAACTATAAGATTATCAACCAGGAGAACAGTGATAAAAATCTACATTTGTTTATAGCACAGGGTGATACGATATATTTAGATGGATTTTGCATAACAAAGTGTTTAGTAAAACGCTCTTGAGAGTATTTCGGTAAAATTCCCTTAATATTATCAAATAAAAAAGACTCTTGGTAACGCAAGTGTAAAGTATCTTTGAAAGTGCTGCTGCAAAATACTGTTGCTTATGCTTCAATAAAATAGCCTTCATAATGATTCTATAAAAAAAAAACCTTGATAATAACTCAGAAAAATACCTTTGTACTTTAGTAAAAGACTCTTGATAATGTTTGAGTAAAAGCCCTTTGATAATATTGAGTAGAAAACTCACCAAAGTATCACTGATAGTATTTATGCAAAAAGCCTTTGATACTGCTTCAATAAGAAGCTCTACACATTAAGATCCCTTTGATACTGCTTGAATAAGAAACTTTACACAGTAAGATACTTTTGATATTACCTCAGTAAGAGATTATATACAGTAAGATAGCTTTTGATACTACCTAAGTAAGAGATTCTACACAGTAAGATACTTTTGATATTACCTCAGTAAAAGACCCTTGGTAACGCTGATTTCGTTCATTAGTGAACCTATTAGAATAAACCATTTTATCAATATGGAAATTCTCACTGTAATTACACACCCTAAAAACTTTCCACAGATCTTCTAGTGTATGTGGACATCGTCTTCTAAGACAACGTTTAGGCAAAACCAAATGCACGGAAGTCATTGAGTGCGCAGACAAGTGACTGTATCACTATATTGGAGAGGGGGAAATACCACGAACATTGCTTTCATTCTCATTGTTATGGAAACGCTGCTATGAAATTGGAAGTGTGAATTGGCGCTGTACTGTAGTGTTGCAATACCTTTTTGCTATGCTGGTCTACAGTGCAGTAAGCGATGTCAGTATGTTCTCCTGACAGTAACTATAGTCCACTGTTGCTTTATTACGGAGTTTGTGAAGTTTGAATTTCTCATTATATGAAAAACGTTCTGCAACTATAAAGCCTGACGAAGACTGTTATTTACATTCTGTGTACCATTTAGAATGCCTTCATCATTTCGTGGTCGACAGCAAATCGTCTGAATGCGTTCTCAGTCGTTCAGGAACACCCATCTAATGCTGTAATAATTTCTATTTCTCACACGTGAGCTATTTTTAAGATAGTTTTCTGCAGTTTGTCGTTCTCTCGCCAGTTTGTTTGGGGAGTACATTGTGCATCCGTAGTACACACCGCTTTACAAGTACAATATATTTGTGCATTAACTTGTGCATAGTTGATTGGGATATGCGCAACTTATTAGCAATTATTTTCTGTGCGAAAAGTTCAAAAGGATGTATTCTGGACGACCAGTCAACGAGCTTTAACATTAACAACGACAATCCTGGTCCAAAGTGGGATGCTGTCCATATGCTGATTATCCAACATAAGTGTTATTCACTACGTTCTAGATAGGCATCTTTGAACGTGGTGTTCCTTGGGCTTTGCATATTTTTGATGTACCAATAACCTACTTCGGAAATGCAGTTACACATCTTCAAATCTTCTCTTTCTCTCTCTATGGCCTTAGTAGCATTGTACTGGCGAATGGTCGGGATTTAACTATGAATCAAATCATATAACCAAACATGTAACGTAACTTGTGACACCATGGTTCGCATTAGCACATGGAAGTCTTTTTTTTTATAAAGTGCCCCCAGTGGCTCAGCAGTAAATCTGAAGACTCATAGCGCTAAAAACCGGGTTTCGATATCCGTGGTGGGCACAACACAGATAGCCCATTGTGTAACTTTGTTCTTAACAACAAGAAAACAAACTTATAAATTGAAATTCACCATCTAAGTTAACCATTTTTTTTCAATTGTTTCCAAGCGTTTTGTTTATTACAACTCTCCCAAAGTTCATTTCCATATTACTTATTGAGAAGCGACTTATATTATAAATAGGTCCATAGCTAGAGTAAATAATTAATGGTGAGGCAACATCTTACAACTACAGCGCTGCTATGGTCCATGACAGGCTTTTGTAATTTTGCCGCTTTAGGTCAGAATTCTAAATTCTATCCTCGGCTGAACTCCTGCAACATTAAATATAACATTACCTTATTGATTGTTTCAGCGCAAAGACACACATTGGGCGATGTAAGTCCGTAAATTTACTGTTAACCCACTGAGGGGATAAGCAATACTTTTATACATGACTACTTGCGACAGAATGTCGCAAATTCTAGTAAACCTTCACTTTAGCAGGCCTACCTACGTCTAATTTCAAACTGTTTAGATTTATAATAACGTTATCTTCTTCTTCTTCTTCTTTCTTGAGTTGCAAGTTTGTTAAAAATATTATTAAAAGTCTAGTTTCTTGAATTTAGTAGAAGTTTGTTTTATATACAAGTTGATTATATATCTTACGGTGTCTGTGTCTATTAACACATTTTTCAGGCCAGTAAAATACGGCAAATTAAAATTGATATAAACATTATTTTATTGGATTTTACTGCCAATGGCATAAATGCCTGCCCATTAAAGTCAGGCCTGTTGCCGCGTGATGTTGTAAAAAGCCAGCTGCCCGTCTGCGTAAGCATTAGATCAGGCACCAAGGGCGCTCGTGGATCATGTGTCTTTTACAAGTTTAAAATGAAGTTAAATGAACTCTAGATTTCATACATTTTGTACACTTTGGGCACAAAAACTGCGAGCAGTTTCGAAAGTATTTTTTTGTAATATATATATGTTTCAGTTTTAATCTTCGAAGTTATAAAGTACCAGTTTACTTATGTTTAGAAGCCTTTATGTTATTGAAAGTTTTTAAAAGACATATTTCCGAATTGTGGTTGTTCTTGTATACATAAGTTTAATGCATGATTCATTTAAGAGCAATATTTTATACTGTTCTATTTGCTGTTAATCGTGCAGCCTGTCTTTGTGTTGCTTAGTTGGAATGATGACTATGAAGAAGTAGTCAAGGAAATAACAATTTAATTCAATGAAATTCACTGGTGACAGATATTTTTCTATGTAAATTTGAAATCTGGATCAAAGGGCTAACCTTAAAGACGCGACAAGTGGGGCGCGGAAGGTGTCGTCCAATACTGGCTAATCAGACATAATATTCCTGCAATAATCTTCAACTTGTGAAGAATCTCATACATTATAATATTCCATAAATGTCTTAGGAAATATCGTCCATAATATCATAAGTATTTTACTGAATTCGTTATATATATATATATATATGTGTGTGTGTGTGCGCCCGTGTGTGTGTGCGCGCGCATGTGTGTATAGGAAAAAGTGAGAACCAGTTATCAAGGTCTAAAATATTTATTTATATTGGTAGTTATGTATTACCTTGGATTAAGAACTTCATAGTCATCATTAAAACCAGATTTTGTGTCTGTTATAAAAATTAAAGTCGTCATATAACCTTCGTTTTCTTGTGAAGTTGTCAAGTTTGTCGTTATACATATATATTTTACAACCCGTGCCACCAAATATTGACTGTATTGCCATTATTGTTTCATCTTTTTTTGTGCACTTAATACTTATACATGAATTATTTACTGATACTTTATAACAATGCAGCAAGTGTTTTGTTTAATTGGTTTATTGAAATAACCATTTTATGTGGTTCTTAGAAATCGTTTGTCCTGTTTTTAAAACCCCGGTTTAAAACCCCCGAGTTTCAAGCTCTCAGACATTTGTTTTAGCAACTTTTTCGACTAGCTAAAAATCAGTATGACTTATTGAAATCTTTTAAAGTACTTTATAGGTCTAATTTATTTAAAGAAAGATTAAAAATAGTCGTGAGAAAGGTTTTAAAATAGTCGTATGCTTTACTGCAAATTTGACCATTAAAAAACTATAATTTAATTAATATATTTCGAATTACTACTCGAGGGGTTTTGAGGCCGTTGCGATGCTTCTTTGTATTTGTTATTCTTTAACTTAATCCTATAAGTCACACCCTGACTTTGTGAACAAGTAAATTAATACTTTTAATATATATTGTTATAGGCAAAACCTAATCCAATTTCTAAAGTAGCACGAGCAATCATCAGTGCTTGAAAACAGCGGTATCTTAACACCCCCTTCCTCAAACTTGTCTCTTTATCATTATGCTGCTTATACACTTTAAGAATTATCCCCTTATCTAAAGAGCCCAGCATGCTTAACACTTTTGAATGAGTCAGATTTTAATAATGGCCTTTTTGAAATCTCATAATCAGAAACTCGTTTTTTATCCGCCTCGACTTTCACTGTGGTTTAATAAGATACAACCATTAAGTAGGCCAAAACTCTTTATTATATCCAAATTTCTTTGTTCTTCTGTAGATAATTGGATCAAAACTGTAGGTTTCTTAATTAGACGTCCTACTGTAAGCACGATGTTTTTTTTTTCCATTCCTTATTTCAATTTCTAGACTATTTCTGCCTCCAAACGCAATTCTGATTTTCGGCTTTAACCATTATAAATATTAGACCCTTCTAATGCTCCTCTGTCAGCAAGTGCCCCAATCGTTACTTTTCAAACACTGTATTTTTTATCTTTAAAATATTTTTAATGAGCGCTTTCCTATCCCTTGGTGATTCAGTGGAAACCTTGATGGATTATAACGATAAAGTCCGGGGTTCAATCGATACACACAGTAGATACGGCGCAGATAACCCAATGAGTAGCTCATCGTTGAAAAAACAAACAAACAAACATAAGAAATCGCCTACCTTTCTTGTATCTCAACTCCCACCTTGTTCATTTTACAACAAGATAGTTGGTGTTTTTTATAGCGATTTTCTTGTTATACTAAAACATAATTAGGTTCACAAACTGGTTTGTCACGAACAATGTCTGTTTTTCATCAATCGGGTTTATAAAGATGCTATTCATGTATACTTCGTGATTTTATCTATGACTTTACCTTCATGAGCATGTGAATCAATTTAATATTTTATTCTTTTGGAAACTATTGATTCGATGATGTCATAATATTCTACACGATCATATAATGTTTTAACAAGGAACATCTTAATGTCTGAAGACAGAAATAAAGGTCAAGCCCAATAAGTTTTAGCCAGTGTTACCATTTCATCTGTTTACTTTCTTGGACGTTCGAAAATTTATCACCTCATTTTCAGTCATTGAGAAGCGACAAATCTGAAAAGATACAATAAAAACTTCTTTTGGTCTAGACAAAAGTGAAACACATTGGTAATTACCAAGAATAGGTTTCTGATTGGTTGTGAGTTTGTTTAGAATGAACTGGTTAATGAAGTGTTCCTCAGTTTTGTATACAGTTCATAGCGGCGGTTCTCACACTTTCTCAGCACAAGGCTCTACAAAAAATTCCACATTCTGACTGAAACTTCCCACCCATTTTAATGACATTGTATATTTGCTACGGACCCCCTCTCCCCCGACAGTTTCTTGCGGCCCTCAGTTTAGGAACCTTTCTATGGTATATAGATTAACTGTTACGATAAGTTAGGCTTTTGTATGCAGTGATGTTTTGTAAAGCATTTATTTGAAGCGAAAGGTTAAAAATTATAAATAAATAGTTTATGAGCAGAAGAAGGGTTTATGTATCGACTGTGAAGCAAAAATCACGTGAGAAAAGCGTTCTCAACTCATGTTTATTAACTTGGTCTATCTAAAAAAAAATATAAGAACGTTACGCTATTGAGAAGTGCCTATAGCAAGTGATATCTACAAATATATTTAGGCTTACCTCCACTTTATCCTAAGGTAAATACTGACTCTGTCAATATCTAACACAATCCACCTAGTCTATATGAAGCCTTTCTGAAACACATCATACATGTTTTCAGTTGGTTACGTTTATTGTTGCCGCATGAGTTAGAAATGACGAGGAGGAGATGAAAGCTGCAATCGGTACTATGTCAACAATGATCATAGTATTACGTCAAACTCAATCTATGGTTCCATTAGACATCATTAAACTGCCTTCCGGCTGTACATAGGCGTTTGACATAAGATGTAGTGTTGTCCATATTTCCTTACGTTATATCATTCGGATTGTCTGTTTGACGGAGATAATGATGAACATTCATAGTGTCAATATTGCAAGTTTAATTCCTGAAACGCATCATCTTCAATGAGACTTGGAGAATTTGTAGCGTAAAGAAAAAGAAATTAGGTCCGTTTGCGTGTATGTTTGTATAGACACACAATATGATTCGAATCTTTCTCGGTTTCTATCGATTTACATTCCTTTCAAAGTTAAGAAATTTTCTAAGACCAAAAATAACAAACTTGAGGAAATAAATAAAGAGAAAAATTTTAGCATAAACGGGTTTGGTTTTCAATTTTTAAAATTAAAATTAAAGGCATTATTTATATTTAAATATTCAACATGTTTTGTTTTTATTCAGTTTGAAGAAAACCCAAACCATCGTATTTACAGTATTTTGATTGACTAATGTTTATTACAATACTTATTTGTTATGACATAAATTCGTATGGAGAATTTTTACTCTTGTACCAGCTATTTTTAAAGCAAATTTCAGTGCACCAATCTAGCTATATAACCTGCTCTAGGTTATACAATGTCATTAGGAACATTTTGTTGTTGCCTTACAGTGTTATAAGGAACATTTTCCTCTTGTCTTACAATGTTATTAGGAACATTTTCCTGTTGCCTTACAGTGTTATTAGGAACATTTTGCTGAGGTTATATCTGTCATTATAAATATTCTAATGAGATTATATGATTTTTATTAGGAATATTTCACTACTGTCACGCCCCTCAGTGGCACAGCGTTATGTCTGCGGACTTACAATACTAAAAACCGTGGATTATCCATGTGTTCCCACTAGTTATACGTCTTACACAAATGTGTTATATTTCGTAAAAAAGCCCCCCAGCGGCACAGCGGGATGTCTGCGGACTTACGACGCTAGAAACCGGTTTTCGATACCCGTGGTGGGCAGAGTACAGATAGCCCATTGTGTAGCTTTGTGCTTAACTACAAATAAGCAAACAAACAGTTTTGTCATACAATGTTATCAGGAACTTTTCACTGTTGTCATCGGTGCTATTTGGAAATTTTCACTGTAGTTATACACTATTATTAGTAACGTGTCATTGTTGTCATACAATATTATTAGGAACATTTTAGTATTGTCATACAGTGTTAAATGGAATATTTGACTGTTATCATGCATTGTTATTAGGAACATTTTATGTTTTGTCATGCAGTGTTGTTAGGAATATTTCATTGTTGTAATACAGTGTTATTAGGATCATTGCACTGAGATTAAACCGTATGCATTGAACTTGAAATACCTCTGAATTTCCTAGATGGGTTTGTAGCTTATTAGCACCACATTACAGTCATGAATGTAAGGCGCCGGTGCTTATGATGTCTTGAGAGTCGAAGTTGAACTAAAGTACAATGGAAAATCGTCACTTAAAGCAATAAATCTCGCTAATTTTAGATGGACGGTCTGAATTTGATCGCAGACCGGAAATATGAGCGTGTTATTCCAATCGTAAAGAGCGGTGCTGACACTGTTATGTTGTGGGTATGCTTTAGGAGTTTTGGATTAGATCCACTGGTAATAATTAAAGGAATCGCTAATGTTTTGGCATTTTGGACAATATTATACTGCTAACATTGATAGAATTGTGTTGAAAATGACCACATTTTGTTCACCTTGACAATACATCAGGCCATGTCTAGCACCGATTTTAGCCTCATAACGTCTATAAACTGTCTTAGCAACTTAACACTGCCCTTGGAGCTGCTTTGCAACAGGAGTGGGCTAGGGAGCTTGACTCGCAACCTGAGGGTCGCGGGTTCGAATCCCTGTCCAACCAAACCTATTCGCCATTTCAACCGTGGGGGCGTTATAATATGAGAGTCAATCCAAATATTCGTTGGTAAATGATTAGCCCAAGAGTTGGCGATGGGTGGTGATGACTAGCTCCCTTCTCTCTAGTCTTTCACTGGTAAATTAGAGACGGGTAGCGCAGATAGCCCTCGTGTAGCTTAGCTCGAAATTCATAACAAACAAGCTACAGGAGTGTCACTCTATTCCAACATATGTGCATCAAATGTTTATGACAAACGCTAGTTTCAAAGTCCAGATTCTGAATGTCATCAAAGATGAGCCATTTGCTATTAAAATTGAGCCCTAACGGCGAGACTTCCCCTTCTGATCATAATGTGCTGTCTAAATATTTTTAATAATGTTGTGCGTAACAACATTAGTTCAGAAAAAAATAAAGACTTACATCTAAAAAGAAACGCAGAAGGCTTTAATGTCTACTTATGCAAAAACACTTAATCGGTGATGGTATAATCGAATTTGATAGGTAACTTGCTGCTGTTTCAAAGAATTATATAAATACTTACACGCACTGATATCTCATTTAAAGTTATCAATGCCATAACAGCCGTTTGTGCTGACGGAGAAACAGTGGGTTTATTTACTTTGTTAAAATAAAAGGGGATTTAAAAACCCAAAATAGTCCATCGTATAAGATTTTCTAAATAGCAACAAAATAAACCTTATGCCAAAATAAATTTCTCACATGAAATCATTTTACAATTTTTAGCCGTTCTGGATTTGTTTGTTTGTAATTAAGCACAAAGCGACACAATGGGCTATCTGTGCTCTGCCCACCACGGGTATCGAAACCCGGATTCTAGCGTTGTAAGTCTGTAGACCTTCCGCTGTGCTACTGGGGGGGGGGCAACCGTTCTGGATTCATTACGTCATAAACAAGACCATATCCTATATTCAGAATCATAAAAAATTTGGTTTGATGGCATATTTAACATTTTTCATTGAAGTTCCATTGCGCTATATTTGTTATGTCTTGAGAAACTAAATAAAATGATAGGTATAATTTTTATGTGTGTGTGTGTTTAGTTAAGCTTTGTCTGGGAAGAATACCGTGTGCAATAACACTCCGGTAAAAATTTGTATAAAACAATAGTCAGAAACATATAGTATCTGATAAGACATTAAATATACTAGATAAACTCTGATATTAAGAAAAGAGCATTTTCTAATATAGTCCTAAGGATTCGGCCGCTGGAGTACAACTAACTTGAAGAAAACTGAACGGGAGTTGGATCTTTTCTATCAGTCCAAAGGTCTTGCCCCGAAAAAACAGATATTGACTTATGGAATGATACTTGATAATTTTTAAATTGCAATTTTGAATACCTTAAAGAATATTTATAAGGACTTATTTATTTAGGATGTATGTATGTATGAATAGTAGACGATGAGAAAGAGACCTTAATCTCTCCATCACCGCTCACTGGGGGCGCAACTGCTGAAAACGAGCATTTTCTTCTTATTCATGTATAGAGACCTCAATTTACTTATGTAGTATGTCTATTTCTATATTTTTAATGTCGTTAAACCTTCTAAATCTTATAATAAAATTTAAAAACAACAACATTATTTTATAAAGTAAATTGATAGGGGAGCGATAGTTCAATTTATTTGCACTTGTTATGAAGATAATTTCTGATGATATTGGGCTCATTTGCACTTATTATGTAACGACAGTGGCCGTTTTACGTGGGTTATCTTCAACATGGGATTTGGGCTCCCAGACCGTTCAAAAAATGTTGTTTTCCAACACGATTTGTCTTGCATTGTCATCCTATTCACCGTGAAGTAAGCTTGCGATTTCCCGCAAAACACGTGGTCTTCTTCCAAATATTCTTGAAAAGTAATCGGTTTACAGCTTGTTTAGGCACGCTTGCATTCAGCTTCAACAGAACATAAACACGATTATTTTCAAAGAAATTTACCAAATTTCAAACATCTGTTAACCTGTTATTATTTTTCGAGCGATAAAAAACGTTTTTAGATGTTGCTCTAAAAAAGATGATTGAAATGAATGTACTTTTTTACTTCATTATTAAAGACTAATATCACAAATTATTGATGATCATTTCAAACAACAGAGTACTTATGGGTAGAGAGAGATGTCTTATAATGGCTAAAAACCTACATTCTTTTTAATGAGTTTATATAGTAAAAGTTCATTTATCCAAGGACGCCATTTCTGAAGAAGCACAGTTTGAGGCGTAATCGTAGCGCTACAGAGAACTAAATCCTTTGAGATGTGAACATAAGTTGATTGTTAATAGGCGTAAGAAATTCCTTCAAGTGTGATTTGTAAGAAACACATGTACAAGAAATATGATTTAGCTGATTTAGCTTGATGTTGTTTACAGTAAATTTTTTGAATATGTTGGAACATGAAAATCAAGGACTAAATCTTCGTCGAAAAACAGCTTGTGAGAAAAATGGAAAACAAGATGTACCTGTTGGAAAAACCGTTATACATGGAAAACTTTGGGACTTTGTTAGTAAGATGTGTTGATATTAAAGTCTAAGCCTAAAAAGCTGCAAAAATAAAAATAAATTCCAAGGAAGGGACTATGATCAGTCTTCCATATGTTATAAAGCCTTTCTAGGAACATATTTGGTATTTCACATAAAATAAAAGTGTGATAAATTGGGAATTTAGACTGTTGAGAGGTGTCTTACTAACCCATTAGCTAAAGGGTTAATTCCTTAGTTCAGACAGAAGAGCACAAGCGTATGAGAGGTACTATGGTCTCAAGATACGAAAAACTGAATTGACAAAAGAAAAAAGAAGTAAAATGTTCATGTTCATGGACAATAGTTACATCTTTGGTAAAAATATCCATGTTCATGGACAATAGTTACATCGTTGATAAGACAGTTAGCGTACTTTGAAATATTGTCTGATTGTTTAGTTTCAAAGTACTAGTTCTTTTATAAGCATCTAAATAAGTAATCAGGTTTAGAAGACTTTAAAAAAGATTTATTTACTTTATGTAGAGTAAGACCGAAGCCTGTTAGTGATATTAAACTAGAGAAGAATACACTGTAAAGCCTTTAATGTCAAAGTTGTAATTTTTTTTCCAGCATTTTAAAAACTTTAGTTAGATGCATTACGAATTCTATGGTCTTTGCCATCATGGCCTTTAACATCATTATCATGGCCTTTGGTTTCCTTTCAATTTTCCTAATAGTACCAATTTCATCGGATCTTTCGGTACTTTTGACGTCTATGTTTTCTAGTGTATCCTTCAAATGTAAAAACAACTATATTTCATATCCATCCATACTCGTTGATTCACGTCACAACAATAGAGAAAAACAAATAGATTCAAATAGCTAACCGACATTCAAAGAACATTCAACAACAGGAAATCAAAGAGAAGAGAATAGCGAAATATTGTATTTTCCTTCAGAATAAACGGTATTTTTTAATGATAAAAAAATTGACTGTTTCCAAAAAAAATGAATAAAAAGTTTCTTGGTATGTCCATAAAATAAGTGAAACTCTTGTAAGAGCCAAGCATTTCTTCGTATTGATTACTGTTTTTTGTCTGAAGGAACGTCAGTAAAGAAAAGTTAAATATACTTTACTATTATAGATAGTAACATTAAATGTTAATATAAGAAATGGAGGAACCTCAGCTGTAAGGAGGAAGCGTGCATGTTTTGCTGATGCTTGGCTTAAGGAGCAGAATACGATGTTTTCTTTAATAATAGTGCCCCATTTCGTCTAGAAACACTGGTCGAGTATTGTTTTAACTGGTTGTTCAGATGGAACAGTGGATAGGGGAAGTATGTGCTATGAGACTTAGTATAATACTCTATTGTTCCAATTCTTGATAAGATTCTTTGTGATAGCCGTGCACAAAAACAGAAACAGTTGTTTTTCATATTTTTAGACTACAATGTGATTTTCCAAAGTAAGAAGAACTTTTTGATGTTATCTAATAAAATATTTCGACTTTTGTTGATTTTTTAGATGTCATACATGTCTTTTTATCATACGATATTCAACATTCATCAAAAAGTCAGAACAACATTATTGAAAGATTAAGAAGTTTACTTTTTAGTTACCTTGTCTGAAATCTACTTAAGTTGATGTGAAGGCAAGATATGGGAATCACTTTTCGTTGTACTAATTATTAATATCTTCTGAACGAAGCAAGCTACCTACATGAGTTACAACAACAAAGATAACCCAATAATTAATGTAGCTAGTTTAACATATACGTCTAACAAGACGTATGCGAGGTCATAAGATAAACATTTATGATGATTATAGCGCATTGATTTATTAGTTATCGACATATTCGGCCATTATTCCAATATCTCAGCTAGCTCAGGAGATTCCTAAATCCATGCCCCCCAGTGGCACAGCGGTATTTCTGCGGATTACAACGCTAGTAAAACCCGGG
>NW_013671593.1:48526-55051 GCF_000517525.1 Limulus polyphemus
GGTATTTCTGCGGATTTACAACGCTAGAAACCGGGTTTCGATACCCGTGGTGGCCAGAGCACAGATAGCCCATTATGTAGCTTTGTGCTTAACTTCAAACAAACAAACCCAAATCCATATACTAAACAAACAGTACAAAATAATCCTTTTAATTGAAAATATATATATATAATAAGTAAATTAAGTGTCATAAAAACAAATATGTATATACTGAATATTTTAACCAACACTGTTCGTGAAATTAACGTTAAAGAAAGAGTGGAATATAACTTACAGACACATAAAAACCAGCTCCTTGCTTCCTACGTAACATCAGTACGCCGCTCTAACGGTACAACTTTAGTTTAGCTTAACATGTGAGATAAATGACTTCGACACGTGCTACTGTTTTAGCTGTATAGAGTTAGGTAGAAGGACAGTACACTAAGCACAGAAAAAATATTTTTATGCAGATAAATAACAAATTAAATAGATAATAAAATCGCGTAATAAATAGTAAAAATATTGACTCTCTAGTTAAAATAAAAAAAGGTAAATAGAATAAATAGAAGAATAATTTACTGAATATACTATGAGTTGTGTCAATACACACACACACATTTGATCTGACTTTAATGATACACCTATCACTTACACACATGGTTAATCTACAAAGAGGGCAGCTGGAAGCAATAAATAAAGCTAAACCTAAAGAACTAGTTAAAATGCTATAGTTTAATCCAATGTAATTTTAATATGTTTTAGGTTAAATATAAGACAAACCACGTGTGATGCGACCACCCCACATACAATTTTGGAACACAGTACAAAATAATCCTCTTCATTGAAAAACATACAATTATTACTGTAATTATTTAGCTTTAGATGAATGAAAAATTGTTTTATTATGATAAGGGAAGACTACTAGTATAGCATCTCACTATATCAAAAATGCCAAGTAATCTCAAATATAACTGGTTTATATTATTCTGAAGATTACTTTATCACAACTTTAAATCGAGAAGTTTCCTAATGAGCATTCAATATTCTGTACAATATTCAGAAATAGGAACAAGATACATTATTATAACATAAACTAGAGTAATCTACGCCACACTTTTAGAAACACTCAGCAGGATATATAATTGAAAGTGGTTGTACACATTGTAGAATTTAAAGTAACCGCGCAGTTATATTTAAAAGTAATGTGCGCTTTTGACTTTGCACTAAAGCTGTTTCAGTGAGATACAATACATCTTTTTCTGATTTTCTTAAGTAGATATCAACATTACTCATATAGTGTTAGGATTTCGTTTATTTTTGAATTTCAAAGATAACAGATATTTAGGAAAATCGTGAAATATTTATTCCGTTTTGCTGCGAAACGTTGATAAACGACATAAAATCTGACTGAAGCCAAACAAAAAAAAAGAAGCAAAATATACTTGAAGAAGAAATTAAGTAGATTAGTAAAGCAAACAAAAGTAGAATAAATGTAGAATCAACGAATAAAGGAGAAGATATAAAGAAAGGGAGAAATAGCAAATACAGAGGATTGAGGAAATAAGTGAACTAATTAGAAGAAAGAAAATGAAATGAAAGAATGGCTTACAGATTCAGAACGGCCCACACAGAAGAAAACAAGCGATAAAGACCTACTGATTGTCACTGTTCGTTAAGTTGTTCCATGATTGTTTGAAGCTAAGCACAAATCTACTCAATGGGCCATCTGTGCTCTGCCCACCACGGGTATCGAAAGCCGGTTTCTAGCGTTGTAAGTCCGCATACACACCGCTGGGGGACTAGTTCCACGAACTTCTTAATAAAAAAAGAATAAGATTGTGTTTTTATTTATGAATATAAGTAGTTTTAGTGAGAAGTTTCTTTTATATTTTATCTTTGTATAACTCCCCAGGGATCACATGAGGTTTCCTCAATAGCTTCATATAATACATCCAAACTTCTGTATTGACAAGTAACGATTTATAAGCATAATGAAGTGGTATATATATATATTTTGGTCTGTCTTCTTCTGTCGAAACATTTAATACGCCCCCCCCCCCAAAAAAAAACCATTTCATTTTGGTTTATAAGCATAATGAAGTGGTATATATATTTTGGTCTGTCTTCTTCTGTCGAAACATTTAATACGCCCCCCCCAAAAAAAACCATTTCATTTTGGTTATAAATCATTGTTTGTCAGTTTACTATAATACATTCCTTTATATCTCCTCATAACTCATCCAGGATCAGATGAAGATTCCTTTATATATTCATGTAATACAGTGTTGACTCTTTGTCTGTTTGTTGAAATTCTCAGACAGCTACACGAGGGCTATCTGCGCTAACCGCCTCTAATTGTGAAGTGGTAGACTAGAAGAAAGGCAGAGAAACAACATCCCCCACTGTCAACTCTTGGGCTACTCTTGTCAGACCTCACAGTGAGATTTGGCCGTCACTCTTATAACATACCTACGGTCCCAAAGTTCGGGGTGCGATTTTGTTTGTGGTAGCGGGACACAAACCACGAAATCTCAGATCCACTGGGCTGCGCTTGACCCTTCATCAACTCCACCCAATTTACTGGATTCGCTCCAGGACAACTGGAAAGCCGACCCAGTTTATGAAGATAGTCAGGTTAGCTTGATCCTTAGTCGAGATTTTCCTGACTGCCTGAGTTTGGGTGAACACTGGTTAGTGGTTCATAACGTGTTGCGTGGCAATGTCTGAGAGGTCAGTTTTATGTGCTGGTATTTGACCTGTGGTGCTAGATGTGGAGAGGCTTATCGATGCGTGTTTCTTCTATGAGGTCATTCTGCTTTAAAATGAAAAACATAGAAGTAGAATCCTTTAGGTTCAAAGGTTTGTTTGGATGTAGAAACAGTAATCCAGGAAGCACGTGACACAATTTCACGACGGACATCACTGTATCAACTAATCAGTCAATACAGGTTAATCCCCAAGCAAGTAAGAAAACCACCTAAACTGAGCCGCCACCAGAGTCCACCACTGAAGAAGATATTCCGAGGACTAAAACTTTGCTGTTGTGCCGATCCCACTTGTCTTCATCCTCCAGTAACACACCATCTGATGACCTTCGTTCTTCTCTCAACTCCAAACTTTCCCACGACGATATCGACGATGACTACGACCGAACCTTCCCAGGCCTGAAATAGCCTCTCGGAGCTTCTTCTTCAAACGTTAGCCAATTGTTTTCCATATATGACTACTAACCTTTATCATTTCTCTTTGCAGGACTTTTCGGACACGGTCCAAGTATATTAGTTGGGCGCCTGGACCGTGAAAGTGGGATTTCATTTCCCTCCACAGCAAAATGTTCTCTAGGATCTATAGATATCCGCCTTGAATAAGGCTGTTCCACTTACTTATCATGATTAATATCAATCACGTTTAATCTCAACTATTTCATTTATCTCAAACTCTTAAACCCATTTGGTTTTAAACCGTATCGATTTTAATTCAATTTAATTCATTTTCAAATTTTACTTATCAGTTTCTTATAAGAAAAAAGAAACTCTTATGCTATTTTTACAGAGTATCAGTTCACTTGGAACTGACTGCTTTTGTCGCAGTCTTGGTCTTTTTCTTACACCAACAAGCAGCACAAACCTTTTCCAACCTTCTTCAGGCTTTCCTCACGTAAACCTCGCAAAATGAATCAACCTACAAACGACAACAGCATTATCATTTATCCCGAAACCTACGAACTTCCAAGAATATTCTTACTCTTTTACTACGCGCGGGTTGAAAAGAAACGCAATGTTTCGGACAGCTCCCGGTTGTCTCCCGAGGTTTCTAATAAATCGCGGACGACATTAAACAGAAATAATTGTCAAGGGTTTGATATTGTCATATTTATTGGTCCGGCTTGTTTCAAAGTTTTTGAGTTTAATTTAATTTAATTGATTTAATTTTTGCATTAGTTTTTTTTAGTGTCTCTGTTTCCTTAAGATGGTTTCTAATATTTGGCCAGCATCTTTTACTCTTATAATAAGCAACTGAACACACAAAGATTTGTCAATTCTGAAGGCATTGTCCTCAAATCTCTTATACAAAGTACGAATGGTGTGAATACGCAATTTTATTCGTTGGAACTCAAAATTATGTACACTGAAGTGTTATATTCACACTGTGCTTTCCGGAGCTACACCTCGATTGACGATGATTGCCGCCATCTTTTGGCAACGTGTAAACACTTTCACAGTGGCATCTGTGACATCAAAAGCTGTTTTCACTTTGCGGACTTTGTCTCAGCCTTGCTACTCATGTATGAACTCAAAATGTCATTTTAATTATCAAGTTCACCAATTTTTAAGTTTGAAAAGTAAGCTCAAATACTTATATTTGCCTATTTCTAGCTCTCATAATAGTTTTAAAATAATTTCACAAGCGGGGCGAAGAGGAATAAACAGTAATCCTGAACACCCCATTTGGGAACCTCTCCTATAAACTAACTACCTGCCGCGTCAACACAAAAAATCCTTGACTTCAGGTAAGACTATTCGTTTCATTTTACTTCGGGAGCGTTTTACATTATTTGTTGACCAAAAAGCACAAACTAATAGTTTTCCTGTTTCCCTGTTATGAAGTAAACTTCTAATCCGTTTCTTCATTTCTTTAATATTTTAAGCTATGCTGCATGAGGCTATTATTTTTGGTAATGCAATCACCCTTATGGATGGTTGAGTCTGTTGTTTCCTTTGTTTGACCCACTTGAGCGCACGAGCTCACTAATACGCTTGCCCAATTGCACACTGCCCTGCAAACGGCTGTGTACGCCATTATTATTTTATTTACGGGCCAACGAATCAAAGTTAGCATGTGTGATAATCCTATTTCCATCTCATCGCGAGGATACATTCTTTCAACTTTCAAAGGCATGGAAAAAATCTTTTAAATACTTTATGTACTTTGTTATGCTCTAATTACTATGGGGCCTACATCAATTGTAGCTATTCTCAAAACACGCGCCTTCGATCCAACAAGCAGTGTTGTTTTTCTTATTGTATGTACACTTATCATCACCGTGGATTATCCATGTGTTCCCACTAGTTATACGTCTTACACAAATGTGTTATATTTCGTAAAAAAGCCCCCCAGCGGCACAGCGGTATATCTGCGGACTTACGACGCTAGAAACCGGTTTTCGATACACGTGGTGGGCAGAGCACAGATAGCCCATTGTGTAGCTTTGTGCTTAACTTCAAACAAACAAACAAACAAATAATTTCGTAAAATATTTGCGTTTTTGTGAACTAGCTGATTTCAACAGTCATGGGTGCTAATTTTCACCAAATGTTATAAAAAATACTAAATTTAATCAACTTGAAAAAAATACAAGCATCTTAACAGAAAAGTGATGAATAAGCTGACTACATGTGAAACTTTCAGCCATTTCTGCAACAACCAGTAGTTCAATATGATTAACCACGTGAGGATACTTCGCAACTTATGCTGCATGAGAAATACTTGAACATTAATGATTCTCTTGACTGATTTTAAGTACCATGCTTGTTCATTACAGAATATTCTCAGCTTTGCTATAAAGTTATGAAAGTGAATTTATAGCCATTTTCAATACGCATTTGCAAACCAGGAGATATTATTGGGATCATTTTCAAAGCTTACAGATAAATAACAGACACCCTATATAACATAACCACAATGTTTCAATTATTATCAGCTTGGTACTCATCAGTCGGCATCTCTTTTTCGTGTTCTGATATTCTGTGTGGGACTTACAAACATGAATACAATAAAATCCAAGTGGGAAGCCTTGATGATGCAATATTTAGAGACGCACGGTCTATCTATTCATAAAGAGAAGTGCTGTATATAAAAACTTCTGTTCGGACTGGTCTGTTGTCTGCGTGGTAATGTTGAGTTTGATATGTGAGTACAACCCTACATTCATGCCTGTTAATTAGTTCAACTTAAAATACATCCCCAGTTAAATGTTGTATATTTTTGCGAGGCTCCTTCTCAACATATAGATATATAATTTTCCGCCCACTGTCAAAATAAAATGCTTTTACTTATACTTCCAAATAGTATAAATATACAGTGTTGTTGTTGGGCTTAGGATTCTTCCACAATAGGTGTCCGTGACTTGTTGATGATAAATTGAATGATAAATGATCAGCACGCACTACACTTGTTTTCAAAATAATATATATATATCCGGAACAAGTTAAACATATGTACAACAAATTATTCGCAATATAGATATTGCAGGCATATCATAAACACTATATGTATAGTCCTCTTCTTCTTGCCAAAAGTCCACTTAGGCCTATTCACTTACTCTAGAATTTCAGTTCTCTATTACTATCGCACTAGTATTCTGTGTGTGTGATTCACTTACAGTTGTGGCGCGAGTTACCGTAATCGTTTGGTCTTCTATCTTCAAAATATCCTCTGTTACTTTTCTCAAAATGAACTCAGGCTGATTCAGTTACTTTAGATCCACGCTCTGACGGAATAAATTATTCTTCTTATCTCCTCTTCTACTGTTAGTCTTACTCT
>NW_013671594.1:0-9949 GCF_000517525.1 Limulus polyphemus
TGCCACTGCTATAATTTCTCTTCTTGTTTCTTTTCTTTTCCTCCAACAACTGCTGTAATTTCTCTTCTTGTTTATTTCTTTTTCCACCAACAACTGCTGTAATCTCTCTTCTTGTTTATTTTCTCGTTCTTCTTGTTTCTTTTCTTTTTCCTCCAACAACTGCTGTAATTTCTCTTCTTGTTTCTTTTCTTTTTCCTCCAACAACTGCTGTAATCTCTCTTCTTGTTTCTTTTGCTGTTCTTGTATTGCTGCCATTAAATCTGCTAAGCTGTAGTTTGATTTGCTGCTTCTCGTTTCCATCTTCTTTTTTTTTATCCCACTTCTGACACCAATTTGTTATGTCTCTGGTCGTTTGTTAATTTTCCGTAGAAATTCTTTCCGAGAAACGTCAGCAATACAAGTCCATTCTTAAATAAAACTAGTTTATTCTTTCTCAATTCAACTTTGCAATACACTTAATTTCCACAGTCAGCTTAACTTAAACACACGCTATAATTTACAATGAACGATTCACACACTTTACTTACTACCGCGCTTGACTCAATTTTCCGTCTCTGTCTCTGCATGTCTTCAATTCTATTCCGATTGATCTCGTCTCACGTTAACCGGCGCACTTATATACAAGAATAGAGGGCGCCTAGCACATACTGGATTATTTGTGATGTTCCCCGATCCTGCGAGAATATCATGACGTGTTACCAGTGTCACGTGACTGCCACTGTCGTAACAATACTAATTTGGCCGGAAATGTTTTGCAGGTCTCTGCTTGGTTGAGATTACGTGAACAAATTATATGATGTCCTAAATAAACAGTAATATTATAAGTTTTTCAAATTCTTAAAAAAACAAAAACAAATAGTATTTTTCATAGACTTTACTATATTTTTTAAACCATTCAGTATTATCGTAAGGGAATATATAGGGATTTGATCTGATTCAATAACAAAAATTCTTGTTTTATGATTTTTCATTTCTTTTACCTGGAACTAAAAGCAGAACATGAAATGCAAATTGGGAATGAAAAATGTGATAAAATATTTTTACTGGGCGTATAAGCGCAGAAGTTGTTTTTCTCACTCACCTTTTCGTTTTTATAAATAGGTTTCAAAGTTAGAAACTTGGGCATTTATTTCTTTAACTCGGGTTATGTACAAATAATGAAAGAGGATGATATTTTGGGTGAAAAGTAATAAATTAATAAAAGGTTTCTCCGCAGTCTGTCATATTTTGTTTTTGTGTATTGGGACTATTGCGCATTATCATTAGTTCCTACAATCATTTGATTTTAGTCATGACTGATAGAATTATTAATTGTTCTTAAACTAAATCGTTTAGTATTGCGAATACAACGTATAATCCAGGGCTAACGTTTGTTGTGTTTATTTAAAAAGATGTTTATTTAGTGTGTTCACTTGACCTGGTGAGGGCTCTAACTTACTCGCTGGTCCTAGAACATTAGACTAGAAGTTAAAAATAAGGTAGGGTTGAAAAAGAACTCTTCGTGTTATAGTATTAATTTTAAAGTTTTCAAATTATAGAACTAGGACAGTAGAAGACTTGTCTATTTATTTTAAATTCAAATCTTAAATGTTAAAACCGTAGCATTAAGATAATAATTTAGTGCCGTGTTTTGCACTAGATTTTGGAAACGAACGCCTCGGGGATCATGAAATTTAAAGTTATTTAACTTACTTTTAGCTTTAAGCTGAACTATACTAATTACTATATTATAAAATATAGTCTGTTTAGCGTATGAGTTTACTGTCGTCGCTCTTAATCTGGTAAGATTATGTAACTTTTATTTTTAATTTTATGTAACAATATTATAATTTATATTTAAATTAAAGTTAATTTTAACTGGCTATAGTGTAACCTGTAGGATGCAAAAAAAAGAAAAACTTAATTTTATAAGTTACAAAATTATAATTTATATTTAAATTCAAGTATCAATTAAGTGGCTGTAGTGTAAATTGTAAGCTGTCTAAAAAAAAAAATCAAAGCACTAACTTTAGTAATACTAATAGTAGTTCGTTTTCAGTTCTACTTCTAATGCTAACAATAAGATAAATATTAGGAACTTAGATTCTGTTTAGTAACTTACTTTAGCCTAGGGCTAAAAATTAAATGTTAATTTTAATTTTCAAGTTTAAAAATTTAGAAAGTTGTCACATAGGAATAGACTTAGGCAGGTCAAGGGAAGGTGCAAATTTTATGAAAGCCTTAAAGTTAAAATTGAATATACACAAGGCTATTTAATAACAGATTGCAAAAATCAGTACATAATTAGCTTTTAGACTTCACAACATGTTTCTTATACTTCAGTACTTTATTTTCTAGTTTGAGTAAATGTATTTATTTTTCCCTACAATTACAAATAAATTATACTTGACAATTCACATATATTTTCATAATTGTTACATATATTGCCACACTGTTGGAAATGTAACTATTTCCATTTATCTAGCTAAGAGTAAGACATTCTAATGAAATGTATTCATACTTCCAGTATATAGTTGAAAGTATGTTTTTACTTTTTATTCTGATCAAGTATATTCATGCAACATAAGTTAAATTTTTTTAGCTACTTTACTCTTCCATCAATATATATGATACATACTTGTTTCTGACTAAAGAAAATGCCTCATTTTTAAATATAGTTTGTTTTTTAGGTGCAGCATGGTGGCTCATAGAACAGCTTCTAGTTTTTTTTTGTTTTTTTTTACAAGTATAAACATTTAGCTCGTAGCTCCATCATCTCTTGACTGATTTGAGATCTAAGTACAGTTTTGGACTTAGATGGTTAAACCCTTTGGATTGATGCATTTGACCATGTCCAAGCTCTTGTGGATTGATTTACTATAATCCTGCCTAAAATAATTTCAATTTGAGGGTAGGCTGATAGAGATCCTGACGAGTAATAAAATTGAAATGGGTATAAGTGTGCCCCATGTTTGGTATTGCTGATGCACAAAAATATAGCTAATAAAAAGGAAAATAAGGTCTCATAGAATAATTTACTTTAATCCTGCCTAAAAGAATTTCAACTGCTGTGGCTATTGAGATCTTCCTCTTGTTCTTATTACAGACTTAATGTTATAATTTTACCTGGTAAAGTATTAATTTTCCTGGTACTGTGGTGCATACTGCACATAAAGTTCAGATTTGTGTAAGTTTGTTGGTTAAGTATGTATGGGTATAAAGTATCATATTTAGTTTGGTTTTGCCTTGGTGGGTGGAAGGGTGATATTAATAGGCTAAATAACTTTCCATCACCTTGATCTTTTTTTATGTTCATCCTTAAATCTTAGCAGATATTTTAATTAGGATATACTTGGTATAAATGATACGCTTGAAAATGTTTACTAAAACGAATGTGCTCGTTTGTTGTTATATACTATATTTAGAAACATTCATAGGATAGGAAACAAATATTTTTACTTTATGACAAATATTATTACATATATGTGTGTGTGTATGAAGTATCAGTCTTGATTTTGGAGATGGTTCAAAAAAATAATTACAAAATAAAAGTGTATAAACCATGAAACATAAAGTGATCCGTCACACACACTAACTCTCTCACTGCCATGGGCATGTATGTTGCCCGTTAGAGCATTGTCATTAGAGTTTGGAATCCTGTATCACCATGAAGAGAGATATTCCTTTTCAAATTTTCCAGTTTCATAAAAGTAATGAAATACTTAAGTGTGTGTGTGTTTTTTATTGTGCATCTGAAAATAAACCTGGCACTGGGAAAGTTACTTATCCATAAACAATGATAGTTAAGTTTCTATTGAGTAAATCGACCCCAGTAAAATTATTACTTTTAAAAATAATTTGCTGTTGATATTTTGTTTGTCATGATAGAGTACTTTTTTGTTTGGAATGTGTGTCATATAACTGAACTAAAGTTGTGTGAACTAAAGATGCTAAGCTCAAGACCAGTCCAGATTCCTAAATATTCTAATTCACTTGAGTGAAGTTGCAAAAAACACCCAACAAAAATAGCAGTCCATAGAAAGAAAATCAGTGATTAAACACTGAGTATTATATATTTTTTCTGGATAACAGAACATCATTACATAAGACGTTATGTATTTTGGAGATTGAAATTGTTATATGAATTGTGTCTGTATGCCAGACTTCAAGACACTTGTTATGATAAATAGCTTTTCAAGAAATCATCGTGATGCTGTCCTTTTTATTTTTGATTTGAAATTAGGGTTATTTTTCATAATGTAATGGTTTCTGAATCTACTATATCAAATCATTTTTTTTATATTAATGCATTAGTGTACTAAATTTATGCATTTTTTCAGATTTTTCTCATCACTTGCTCTGGGTTCAAAGTGTGAGTCACAAATACTGGCTGTGATGCTTGGACTTCTTTTTTCTGGAGAACCAGTGAGCTAGATGTGAGTATTTAAGAATATTAGTGGTTTGAATAGATTATGCATAGAACTTCTGTTTGAGTAATGAAATGATAAATAAGAAAATAGAAATTTGAATGTCAGAGGAAATATGGGTAAGCTTTATTGTTCCTAATTTAGACTTGGCCTTCAACATAGTTTTGTTTTTAATATAGGAGAACTAAAAAGACATGGACTTGTTTACTGTATGATGTGGAGTGTAATGCTATTTCAATTCAATTTAAAAAATTAGGGTGAGAAAAGCTACATTTGATTTGTGGTAGTTACTTTAGTACTCTTTGGTATCCATAATTAGGAATGCTATAAGCAATTGTAAAGGAAGACTAAAGACGTATTCAATCTAAAAAACTGAGGTACTCAAAGTGCTATTTATTTTCAATCTACGATAAAAGTTGATAATTCAAAATTGGATTTTTGTTTTTATTTATTTATTAATAAGTGTTTGGGCTGTCTTTTGAACTTTTATGTATATATGTACATGTGTGTAATGTATATATACACACACGTGTATGCATGGTGTATATGAACACATTTTATATATAACATAACTTTAATTTGCAAATTACGAATAAACTTGGTTTGCACTGAAATTTTAAAAGCAGTTGCTAAGTTTATGCAATGTTTTTGAATTGTCAGTATTCCACTTATAATAATGGAAAGGACTTTTTTAGTCATTAAGGTTGAACTTGCTTAATTAACTAAAAATGAGGGAAAAAAAGCCTTAGGCATTAATTATAATTTGAATAGCATCAATTCAGCATCTGTAATTTTTTTTAGTGTACTGTTTTGAAATTTATGTGGCATTCTATGGCACTATGTAAAACGGAGTGTTTGATGATTGATATATCTAAAATTTTATGTTGCTTTAAAAGATGAGGATTTTTTTCGTTTTGGTTTATTTTTATATATGGTGTTCCACTTGTAATGAAATAAAATCCTTATTTTTAGGCTACTATGGAAGACAATTTTAGTCAGAGCTCAGAATCCATTGCCACTAGTGAGGAATATGAAATTCTGAGCCCAAGTGATCCTGAGTTATGGATAACCAGCAGTGGTAGAGTGGATCCTTTGAAATCTTCCCCTCAAAAATATTCATGCAATACAAAATCTTCCCCTGTGAAAAAAAACTTTAGTTCTTGTAGAACAACTGAAAGCTATAAGCAGGTAACTTTGAACATTAATACATATACAAATTGCATAATAAACTAATGATTGAAAAATTAGCTAGTAGTTATTTAGTTACTAATGTACTTCTTGTGCTTCATGTTTTTTTTAAAGAAATTATGCCAACAAGAATTAGAGGATCCTATTAAGTTAATGAACTTGAATATATAGAATTAAATATACTTTGTTCCATATTTGTTTATTTTTATTAGATTGTTTTATATTAATCTTAGGAAATTTTGTTGGATAGTTAAAAATAGGACCATTAGCAAATTATGTGTAGCACAAATACTAGAGTATATTAAGTAATTGCTAGAATTACATTTTCTGTGCAACTGATTACATAAGTAAAGTTGTATTTTATAATGTATTCAGTATACATTTGAAATATTTTTACAGTTTTGACATTTGGGTGCCCCCCAATGTCCCAGCGGTATGTCTGTGGACTTATAATGCTAGAATCTGGGTTTTGATACCCGTGGTGGGCAGAGCACAGATAGCGCTTTGTGTAGCTTTATGCTTAACTACAAACAGACATCTAGGCAATAAATAATTTTAAAAACCAACAACAGAAAAGTGAATTTCACTTTTGGGTGAAGTTTTTTACAAATTAATATTTCCGATATGGTCTTGCCTTTCGCACACAAAGTTATCTCAATCTTTTTCTGCCCTCTAAGCATTGCTAAAAAATTTTCACCATCAGTGCACCAGTCTATATACCCCACCAATTTTGCATCATTTATGAACATGTATATATCATGTGACTACTCTCCACTAATAGTATTGTGCCATCTATATTTGCACAGCTAGCTCTCTCTGCTATTTCTGCTCAATATTCACTTTTTTGATTGGCACAGCATGGTTTAAACGTGTTTTTTTTTCACATGTGGTTACCATTTATGAATGTGCTTCTTTGCTATTTAAACTTTTTTTCAGCAGTTTTATTTTACTGTGTTTGCATTCATCTGTTTTAACATTTTCTTTTTTGCATTTATTTCTTGTTACCGATTATAAGAGATCTTGGTATGAATTTGTGATCAATGTATCGACTATGGAAATTCCCGTTGCTGAAGAAAACGTTACTGGTACGACTTCCCAAGAAATGGGGTCGACTTTAACTGCAGAGGAGGTACAGGCTTTTATTTACAGGGAGCTAGATTCATATGTTTGGCTGGCAATTTCTTCTTCTTTTCAATGTGACAATGTTTCTGAGGAAGAATACAATCAATGAAAAGACTATTTGGACTATCTTTTTCTGGCACCACAGTGGGGGTGCCACATATCCCACCTCATCTGGATTTACTTCTGTTCACTTATGCATCTTGTTACGTATTGAGAATTTGAAATAATCCAAAGCCGCATTAAATAATTTAACTTTTAATAGTTGAAACGTACCCTGGATTTAGTGTTTAGAAATATGGTGGTATTTTATTTAATTCATGCTATTTACCAACAAGATTGATTCACACCATTTTTGTTTTGACACAAATACATTTTAATATATATTTACAACACTATGATTTACAATAGCAACTATTGTGATTAATTATTACAGTTCAGAGTCTCCTTGATATCCAGCGAGTTGTATGTACATATAATTGTTGGGAAGCTAGCTAGCTTTGTCAGGCACTGAATTGTTGGACCGTTGAAGTAAGATAATATTTTCATAAAATCACTAATGTCCGATGAGAAATTAGTAATATTCTTGGAAAGATATTAAAGTTTGATGGGAATTCACTGACGTATGAAATTTATAACTGTTCCTGGTCAAATGTCATATATTTTCCAGTTGGTAAGGGTTAGCAAAATCACAGTTTATAGCTTACACGGTTATAATGGTTTCATAGTAGACGTTTCTCTTCTCTGTTATCTGTTGGCACGATGCCCTGCTGTTTTTATAGGCGAGACACATTTTCTAGAACCTTCTAATAATACCGGATATGGAAATGGATATATTATTGATTCTTTGTGTTCACAAATATTCTATAATCTTGGAGAATTGGCGTTAGTTTCGCCATACATAAATAACACGGTAAGCTAGACACGCCCACAAATATAAACTTATTCAAAACAAACGTTGACATTAAAATAAATACATAACAAATTCGTTATACACAACACATATCTGATACTACAAGTCACGCATATTTCTAAATACAAATTCAATCCAAACAACGTTCATATTAAAAATAAATACATAATAATAAATTTGTTTCAATGTTTAGTCTTACCATAACTCTCAGGAGTTTTCTGGTATCTGGTCAATCAATGAGTCTTCTCTCCATATTACCATTCTTGAGCCTTTGGTGGTTAGTTGAGCTTTGTTCCACTTCCTTCCTCTCCTACAAGGGTGGGGGTGGTTAGGATATATTCTGACATCTCCACAGTAGTCATTTATATCACAGAGCCAGGGAGTACCAATTCTAGGTCTCTGTGCTTTCAGATCCTGGATATCTTTTCTGGGCCCATAGTCACTACATTGTGGACTTAGCTTGCCTTATTTTGTGCCTTCCTAAATCTGATGGGGGATCATTTGTCTCCTTCCAACAAAGTTTTCTTCATAGAGTGGTCCTTCGATCCACAGGTCTTTGAGTGGGTGTTTTCTCAGCTGGAGACACCTTATATATGCCTTTACCACTCACTGGAATGCCAACCTTCCTTCCCTTTGGTCTCCTGTTCTTCACCCACTAACTTTGGGGATTTTCGCATTGTCAAAATTGGAGGTGTCTTCACATTTGTGCTTACCCTCCTCTTCAACTCATCTCTAGAGTTTTATCCTTATTCCAAACCATTCCGGGTCTCGTCCTATTAGTGGCTCATCTTTGTCTGGCACAACCTTAGTTCCCACTGCTTTGACCCTTCCTTGTACAACCTTCCCTACCCTTACCTCTGTCTGTTCCTATTCTGTAACCTTAGTCAGACATTGTTCATCTAGGTGTCTTCACATTCTTTCTTCATGCATGGCTTTTATCGGGTCCATTGTCTCAGACCAGAGACTGACTCCACTTATTGAATCTTTCCTTTCCTGATCCATTAGACAGTTTTCCTTGTTCATTTACCACAGGCAATGGTATACCTTCTGCCTCTGGTCTCTATCCTTCCCTATTTAGATGAACCCTGGAGAAAAGGAAGGTGTTCAACAAGGCCACACAGTAGAAATGGACAAGCCTTTGTCAAACAACCAGGTGAAGATTTTATTTTTCCCTGTCATTTCCATCCCTTTGCTGCTTGTTTTGAGTCATGCATCCTCCACATTCTTTGATTTGCCTAATTGGGATCACATTGTGGTCCCTTATGCCTTTCCTGTCCTTCTTTTGAACCTTTGTCTTAATGTTGCTTATACCATCTCTTCCTCAAGACCTGTTTCCTTCTCTTCCTTTCTTGCAGGTGTTGTTGATCAGACATATATGCCTTTAATTCTCTCAACATGGGCTTGGTCAATTTGACCAACAAATGTGACCTCTCTGTACTCGTGCAAAGTCTTTACAGATTTCATACTACTAACTTTTAATATAGTGTGTATATCTTTATGAAATTTTGCAGTTTTCAGTATACATTATAAGTCTTTTACGTACAAAAATCATATTTTTTTAGTGAAGTATCTTTAATAAACTAAAAATAGATTTGTCCTTGAATATATCGAGTATTTGTTTTGAATTGTCTGTGTGGAAAGTGATTTTCATGTTAAGATTAAAAATACTTTTCTTCATCTCAAAAATATAAAATTTCATTTGTGTAATCTCTAAAACCTCTTAAATACATTTCGAATGTTTGTTTTCAGTAAAACTATATTTTATCTGTAATTTTCTCTACCCTAACTTTATACAAGGTTGGTCAGTTTTTACTGACCTCATAACCATAAAAAAAATCGAAATAAATCAAAATTACCCTTTTATTCTTTATAGAATGACTTCAAGTGTAGCGTGAAACTACATTTGTTTGTCCTAAGTGGCTTTAAACTTGTATCAGTATACATCTGTTCATATTTAAATTTTTGCTCTGTGGACCGTGTCTAACTACTACTTACGCCATTATATGTTGTAAATCAGTTGGGAAATGTGCAATTCACATTATGCTTTCGAATTACATTATCAACAAGCTACTCCAAGCTACTTGCATGCATGCTTCATGAAATATTTTTATTGTATTATTATTTATTTTACATAATCTAACTTTAACTATTTTTTAATTTTAGTTACTTCTATAATAATAAATAAAGAATAAACATGAAAAGCAAGAAATAAAGAACTTACCCAGTCTTTTTTTTCTTGCTGTGGATTGTCAATGACATTTAAGCCTTCTGTTTTTATACTAATGGTAGTAATGCACTAAATAATTTTTATTTAATTAAATAA
>NW_013671594.1:10876-30899 GCF_000517525.1 Limulus polyphemus
AAGGCAATAAAAATTATGGTTTGTCTGAGCAATGATGATTTTATAGTGAGTAATTTACGTTGAATTTCATACTTTTTCAAAGGGTGGTGGATAAAATATGGATGATGACATGCTAAGACAAAATGTGTCACATGGGTCACACTAGTGGAAATTCAGGATTTTTTTTAAATATTACCTTGTAGAATTAAGAATTAAAAAAGTAGTTTAATAAAATTTTGAATGTAAGACACTAAAAACCTTGTGTCATGTGCAGTGAAGGATATCCAGGAGGATAGGGTTAATATTACCTGTTTTCTGTACCATTCCTCTTATATCATGCTGTATCCCAACTGGTCCTTCCTCCTTCAGACCTAAGCCACTCAGGATGGCTGTTTGGCTTTCTTGTCCATTTCTATATCTTCCATCTCCCACCAGTATTTCCATTCTGATCCTGATTGGCTTCTTTGTCTGGTTTGTGTCTTATGGTGTTATGTGATACATCCTGCCTCTCTTCAAGGTTCAAGTTCCCAATTTTTATTCCCTGGAACCCTTCTGTTTCTCGTAACCTATACCTGTCACTTTAACTGGTTGGGTTCGTCAATTTGTTGGGCTAGTGTATTTGGACTTATCCATGGAAGTTCACCATCTCAACAACATTTCTTCTCATCATCTTCCTCGTATCACCATATCTTTTGCTTCTTGCCTTTTCTGTCTGTTGGAGAAGATTGTCAAGGCAGGAATGTTTACTACTCCTAATACCTTCATCACTTATTATCTGCAGGATCTGGTGAATATCATCTCCCTCCCTCCTGTTTCCCTTTGACTGGGGTAAGTCTCATCA
The DNA here is from genome assembly GCF_000517525.1 of Limulus polyphemus. Taxonomy (NCBI): domain Eukaryota; kingdom Metazoa; phylum Arthropoda; class Merostomata; order Xiphosura; family Limulidae; genus Limulus; species Limulus polyphemus. Next base: position 11,697 of record NW_013671594.1, read on the forward strand.
CTTTCTTTTATTTCTGTTTTTATCTTTAACAAACCTAGTTTTAACCACTAATAGTGGGATCCAACTCTGTGGTGGGTGTTACCTGGTCAGGTATGTCTTGCCTCAGTTTTTTAGATATCAATATCTTTCACTCATTGATGGACCATTACTCATGGACTTCCTGAGTAAAGCAGAAGGAGATTTCTGCCCGTCTCTGCCGATCCTTTTATTGAATAAATCGGGGTTGGTCTGCTTTTCAAAATAGGGAATCGGACACCCATTGCACTTTCTTCGGTGGACTCCCCACCATATTTACTCCCCCCTTTTTTCTTCAGTGGACTCCCCACCACATTTACACCCCCTTTTTTTTTTCTTCCAGTGGAGCACAGGGAGTCCTTACCACTTCCCAGCTTCCAGTTTCTTTGGTGGTGGACCATGGTAGCTTCCTTTAAAGTGAGTTTAGAATTTACTTTACCATACCTCCTTATGGTTATACACTCAGTGAGAAGAGGGCAAAGCTGGTCTCTCTTCTTCTATTTCCCCTGGATGTTTTTCCCAGGTGGACAGATGTCAGTTGGAGCACATCCAGCTTATGCGAGATTCTCCTTGTATTACCAGGTTTGGGATGACATTGCTCTGTTTCTACTGTTGTGTGCAGTATAGGCCACTCTTCTTGTTAATTCCAGTTTCAGGAGGTTATTTCTCTGCTCCTACAGTTGAGTTTGGGAGACTTCATCTTCCTAATATTACCGGTAAAAGGACGTACACACACTGTTCCTATGGTTGAGAGAATGTTCCATGTTTTCCTCATAATTCCAGATGCAGGATGTCTTTTCCCTGCATTTATGGTTGAGTGAATTATGATTTTCCTCATAATACTGGTTACAGATATTACCCTGTTCTTATGGTTGATTTAAGGCAGTGCCACTATCTTGTAATGCTGTGTTTGGTTTGTTGTACTTCTTGCTCCTACGTTTGTTTTGGGAGTTTGTCTACTTTCAGCCAAAAGCTTGCTGCTTCTTCATAATTCTGGTTGCTTGACATATGACACTCTGTTTACTTACAGTTGGAGTTGATGGTTACATATAACATAGTCTATATGCCCTAGCCACTATGTTGATGTTACAATATTTCCTTTCATCCTTAATCTTCTAATGCTGAGGATGAGTTATGGAACCTGGTCTGACTAGTTGAGGTTGTGAATGTACATAGCTAATTCTGTTCATATTTTACTATGGATTTCACCTCTCAGAACAAATTACACTTATGCACATCCTATTTTTCTGCCTGTATCAGGTAACTTCCTACTTCCAGGATGAAGAGTATACCTGTTCCAGAAGTTGTGTTGTACCCCACAAGTATGCTTCATTTTCATCTCGGAGCACATCTGTTCATTCTTGGTGGTCGCTTTCTGCTTGATTTAAATTTTATGCCCTGACACTGGCCCATCCACCTTGCATGACCAAATTGGAAGTTAACATTTTTCTTACACTGAAAATGTATTTCTAATAGGTACTTACCTCAATTCACACATCCTTCCTCCCCATTCAGTGTTCTTTTGGAAGATTGAGCAGGAATAGCAGAGGGAGCTAGCTGTGCTAATATAGGTGGCACAAGATATTAACATGTTTAGAAATGGTGCAGATTGATGGAATATAGCCACTCTCCATGGACGCTGTCCGTAACCTGATTCGGGGTGAGATGGAGTCCTTCATGCGGCCTGCGAGTATCTCTCCTCAGATGAGTCCTCAGGAGAGGAAGCTCTAGTGAAAGAAGGAGCAGGAAACAGGGAGTCTAAATTCTCCCCAGAATATCCCATTTCAGAATGAAAATTCAAATCAGCACCTCCCTTAGCCATCTTCTGCCTAATTGGGACTTTAGGTTGTTTTACATGCTTTATCACATCATCCCTTCGAACCCATGGCCTCCTGTTCATTATATTACCTTGCCCTCACAGTTTACTGTTTAATGCTGTAAGCTTCTGGATGCCGTCATTCTGATTTATTTGCCATCCATGTTCAGCGGACTCTATCATTCTATCTATGTTTTGCTCTATCCCAACCGATCATTTGTTCCAAAAACTTTTGATGTCAGAGAAGGAAACAAATCTTTTTCTCCTATTCATTTACCTGGCATTTCTCATCTTTACAGTAGATCAGACCTGGATCGTTTATTATGTCCCGTCAGGGCACTTGGATGTTATGTGGCTCGTATGGAACCATTTTGAGGCCCTAGGAACAGACTTTTTATTCAGTGTCCAGGGATTTATCACCTGTTACTTTAACTAGATGGCTTCAGAAATTAATCCATTGCCTGTTCGGGCTTATCCGTTAACGATTGTAAAATGCTCCACATCACCTCTCACCAGACTTGACACCTATCGATGACTTTGGCTGCTCGGTTGAGATGTTCTCTAGAAGATATTTCGCAGGCCAGTATGTGGACTTCTCCCAACACATTCATATTTCATTACCTTCATGATCTGGCAGTTTCCTCTTTGATGGGATTTTGTCTTTCCCCTGTGGCTGTGTTGACTACCTCTACTAGATTGTAGCAGGGTGGTGTGTAATGTGTTATCTGACTTACAGTTATTGTTTTTTCTCTTCTAGGGTCCCTATTGATTTCTTTTGGATCCCACTCAGTGGTGAGTGTTCCCAGTCAGGTATGCTTGTATTTAAATTCCGCACTAGCAACCTTTATATCGGTTCCTGGTTGCAATGGGCTCTGTCGAGATGAGGTATTCCATGAGACCATCTGGACATCATTCTGTATGGTAATATTTTATTACATTATTTGTAATAAATTACATACTCTTGGACTATCTAGAATAAAGCTTAAGGGAATTTTGCCAGTCTCTGCTGATCGTAGAGCTGAATCAATCAAGATTAGTTTGCTTTTAAAAATTAGGGAACATGGTTCACCTGTTGCACTGTCTCCTGAAACCTGTTCCTCAGGACTCCATAATGCTTATGTTCCCCTCTTAATTCTTCTAGTCTAGCCCAGGAGTCCTTACCACACCCAGTTCCCGTCCCTGAGGTCGTTGACAGAGGATTTTCCTTCGGAATGTTGAGTTTCCTCTATTCTCGGAGAAGAGGGCAAAGTTGAGGACCCTCCTATCTGGATCCCTGGAAGTTTTTTCTCAGATGTCTGTAGGAGCAGGACCAACCTACACGAGAGACTACTCATAAAACCAGTACAGATTTGACGCTTAGCTATCTGGTGGGGGGGTGTGTGTGTGTGTGTTCTTGGACCCTCCTATGAACACTGTCAGGTCTTATGTTGTTCATGCAGGGGGTCCACTACCTCCTTGTAAATCCAAATGCAATACGGTGCCATCTTTGGTCCTTGGTGGGACAGTGTTCCACATCCTCTCCATAATTCTATGGGTAAGCAGAATTCTCCTTGCCCACTTGGTGCGGGAGTAAAGACAACTGTTAGTAAATACAGACTGGTGGAGTATGGCATATGATCCTGTCAATCCAGACCTGGAATGTTGCCTTTTGGACTTCTTCAGGTTGATCGGAAGGATTGTCCACGTTGATGTTGCTTTCTTTGTTTCATAAATGTGATGGTTTGAAACACATTATTTTGTGGTTACTGGTAGGGATCCTAACACAAAGATATATATATATGTATCTGTGGTCCAACTGCCTCTGGCCACCAATGTTGGATATGGGTACCATGACCCCTTAAATCCAACTCGAGTTATGGAACCTTGGTTGTTTGGTTGGAGCTGGACCATTATACTTGTATTATATTCCACCCTTTTCAATTTTCTGTAGTTCTGGGTGAAGAGCATACCTGTTCTGGATGTAGTGCAGTGTTCCCCACTTTGAAACCACTTCTCCTGGTACATATTTGTTCTCTGCAGATGCTTTCTGGATGATCTCTGTCCTCACCAGCCCTCCACCTTCTCAATGTGGGATTCTAGTTATTAGTGTCAGTGGAGTATGTATGTTTTGGAACTTATCATTTTCCTATACTGAAAATGTATTTCCAAGCATACTTGCCTCCGCTTACTCTGTTCTTCCCTTCCTCCCCACTAAGAATCAGTGTTAGTAACCAGAATGAGGTAAGTTGTGAAAAAGTGATATATATATATATACAGTACCTGCATAGAGGGTGTGTGAGGGCCGGCGTAAAGTTTTGCAAGTTAGATATTGCCGAGGGCAGTCGAGTGGGGTATATAAAGACTGGAGCAAGTGAACACAACATTAGATGGCAAAGATGAAGATCGAGAAATAGCTATTAGTGTATTAGGTAAGTATGTTTGGAAATACATTTTCAGTTCAGGAAAATGATAACAAATTGGTCAATAAGATGCGTTAAACTATAATAGAGTCAATCAGTATGGATCTTACATGAATGCTCACCATTAAAGAGTAGGTGTAACATACACCTTATTTCATCGTGAAATGTAACCCCTACATGAGGGTAACTAATATCATACATATATAAACACGATTTTCCAGTTCAGTTGTTTTTGTGCAAAGTGATAACATTTGGCAGCAATGGATGGAAAGTTGTATTTTTCGTGTGGCTTGATTTCGGTGATCAAATATACAATGAAAGATGTCATCAGTGAGTACTAGGAAAAATAATTTTTGTTATGAGGAGAGCAATTTGCTCTGGTTGGTAATTTAGGGAGAGCAATTTATACCTCTCTTTGTATTTATTAAAATGAAGGACTGTTAGTGAATCAAAATAACATTCTTTTACCATTTAAATAGAAAGTCAGCTACTGATAAAAAAATTAAATGTTAATGTGGGGTATAATATTAATTTGAGATTATACTAAGTAGTGTTTTACTGATGTGCAAGTTTTTTTTTATTTGGCTAAAACCCTGGTTTAGGAATAAAAATATGTTTTTTTTAGTGCTTTGTGAAGACAAGATAAGCTTAAAGACAATTAAAATAACATTCACTTTCAAAGTTTTTTTTAGAGCTTCAAAGGAATAAAGGCTCAAAGGTACTAATTCAATGGATTATTTTATTACTCTGAATTTCTGTTAGTCATTCACTATTTGAATTAAAAACCATGACTGAGCTAATGTGTTTTGTATGGATAAGTGAAAGATCAAAATGTCTAGAAGATTATTTATTGAATTTAAATAAGCTTGAGATAAGTTTAAGTTCTTGGTGCCAGTATATGTTTGTGTTGTCTATACCTGTGCCTTTAGCAGTGAATGACAGAGTTAAAAAAAAGGTGAGCAGTTACCTTGAGAATGTACATCATGAACTAATGGTTATGGTTACTGCCCTTCTTTATACTAGTTGTTTATTGTAAATAGACATCAGACTTTTTAAAGTTATTATCTCAAGATTATATTTAAGACTTACTTTACAACTAAGTGTGTTAGTTTTTGCTTTTGAAAATGAAATATATTTGTTACCATTTAAGTGAATGTTTGGTACATGTATGATTTATGAAAGCTATCAAATGTGTGAAGTCTTCAAACTTTTAAAAATATTCACAGCTGATATATACTATCATAAATATAAAAGCCAAGTGTCGGTCTGTCACACTCGATTTCTCCAAATTTCATGAGTTACAAAAGTCCATTTCCACTTTTTCTCTTATAATATTTCCTGTTTTGATGGCCCATTCCTATTTTACTTGAATTCAATCACTAACATAGGCATAAATAGTTCCTAAATTTTGGCATTTTTTCAGCTATACAAAAGCCTGTCAAGAAGGGAGTTTTTATACCAAGGATTTATTTAGTGCTGAGTAAAATTAATTTGCCATTTGTTTTGAAGAGAAGTTTTTGAACAATGATCAAGTACTTACAAAAAATGTAGTTTTAAGAGAACTGTTGCAATAATGTGATAAGAAAATAACTGTGATGAATGAGTGCTAAGACAATGATTTATGCTAGGATGACACACTCTTTAGGTGAAGGAGATATTGCTCGTGATAGGCTTTGGTTTCCTGAAGCTAGAAGGCTTTTTATTATTCTTATGTTTATTTACAGGTGGCAAAGTTGCAAATGCATATTGGAGGATTCAAATTTGGTAGGCTTATGTTTCCTGTTATTTTTGATGGGCTTTTATACTATTGTGATCATAATGAAGAATAAAACTTCAAAGGATTTCAATATTTCTTACAGTTAACTGTATGTTTGTTATGTTTTTCAGTGGAATGACCCATTACAGAGTTCAGCTGTTGAAAATTATGACAGACAACTTACTAAACCACTAGTGAGTGGAATGGGTCAGAAAAATGGTACCACCAGCAGCAAGTCTCAAATAAGTGATGAAATAGACAAATTACCTATGGAACTGGAGATAACTACTGTCAAAGACACTTCTATTTCAACAGTCCACACTGGTGGTTAGTCAGTAATATAAATCATTTATGTGAACAAATACATTTTGTAACTGTACTTGGGTTGTAGAGAGAGTTAAATATTATTGATATAATTATGATCAAAGGGATTTCTGAGATCTATAGGGAGGAAAACTACATGTATAATAAATTATTAAATGAGCATATGATAACCTAAATATAACTAAGAATCTGCATGCTAAATTTGTCAGAATTACTGTAGTGTTGTTTTTGCTAGATATTTTAGTTTATATGAAGTAGTTTTGTTTTTAATAGACCCCAAATAAGAACATATCATGATATCATGTTGATGAAATAGGGAATGGTATACTCTTAAGTTGTATTTATCGATGATGTCAGTAATAGGATATATTTGTACGTGCCTAAATATAAAAACCTTAGCTTTTCATTAAAGTACATGTTAACTTGGGTTGAAAGATGAAATTTGTTAGTGTCCTTTCAGAGTAATAATATTTCATTCGTAGATTATATATTTTAATAGGCTATTTGTCGATGTATTGATTTTGGCCTAGTAGAATGTTACAGTCAGGAGTATGTTTTTTTCTGTATCTTATTCAAGATAATCAGAAATGAGTTAAAGTAATATTAAAGATTTCACATTCAAGATGTATTAATATATGTTTTACTGTAGATTCAATTTAACTTTTAGTGTTTGTTTTCAACCTTATTTAAAGTTTCAGTTCAAATGTGATAACACATACAAAGAATTGTATATGCAGGTAACTATTGGTTCAATGCACTGGTGACAAAGCTACATTCATACCTATTAGTTTCTCTTTTCACCTAAAGAAGTACCTTGGGTACTTTCTTTCTGTACTTTTCAGAGAGCCTTTTACAACTGGAATGAATGTAGATGAAGTTTTATTCAAACTTGTTCAAATGTGTTCCTTGTTTTCTACTTTTTTGTTTCCTATGTGATTAAGCTTGACTTTTATGCCATTGTTGTGCTTTCTATATATCTGTTTATATGAGTGTGTGTGAGTAGTTTGTATATTTTATATGTTTTTGTTATTTTTTTCACTGATTTCATGTTCTATGTATACAAACTTATGATCTTATTTCTTAACATACGAGTCTCACCTATGTCTAGGTATGTGATTAATGGCTTGAGATCTAGTTGAACTTGCAAAATTAGCAAGAGTCTGATTAATTCCACTTGATCTCTTAAGCAATATATTCAACAAGGTATTTAAAACAGGTCTGCGTGAAGGTCCAGTGAACTTCCACCTTCTTAAAAGTTCACAAATGACGATTCAGCAAAACCTAGACTCATAATTGCCAAATAACATAAAGTTTGTACACCAGAAAAGTGGGGGTAAGTGTTTTTTTTTACTTATGAGTCAAACTTTCAAATAATGACTTCTATGAAGAAGAAACATCTTGTTTTAGATAGAGAGGAAAAAACAGGCTGAAGGAGCTATGTCTTAAGTAATCAGGGAAACATGATTACAGTAGACTATACATGGGCAGGTATGTGACTGTATTTCAAATTCTGAATTGAGAACTTGTACATCATAGATGTGACTCAGGATTCTTCTGGCCATGTATGGTATTGTAATTCATCATGCTGTGGCTTCAGGAAAATGGTTGATGGGTCCAAGTATTTGTGCAATGTGACAATGACTCAATGCTTACAAAAACTGTTACAAAACAGTGCCTATGGTTGAAGGAATCATACAGAAATTTGTCATATACAAAATGGCTCCCTTTGGAGTCATGTTTGAAATCACCTTTCTTTTGCTACATGTTTGGTCTATACAGCTGGATTTAGAAGGCAAATATCATCATTTTGTTAGATAAGAATCAGTACTTTTAATGGCTAAACATGGATTAAATTAAGAGATATAGGTTTTATCTGTTTTGCAAGAAATTGGAGGTAAAAAAGGATATTGTTCTTATATATAAAAACTGGAATGCTGTAAATCAATGCCATATTATTTACAGATCATTTATCTAGGTCAGCATCTGATAAAGGACAAAATTTGTTCAAGAAGGTTGCTTACTTAGGATGTGCTACTATTGATGCTCCTCGTAGTGAAGTTGAAATTCAAAGAAATATAGCCATTTTGAATGAGCAGTCATCTAACCAGGCAGTGGAGATCAACTTATCAGTTCCTGTTCACTCTGAAGGCACTGTTATGTAAGATTTGCTCTCTGTGCATTTTTATATTATTTGTATTTTTTATTTCTTTTAATGAAAACCTTAATGTGTGACATCAATCACAAGATGTCTCACTAGTTAAAAGCTATAAAATAAATATATAGAGTATGCAAAAACAATTTGTTTTGGCTGAAATTACCAAGAAAAGTATGGAATGCATCACAAACCTGCAAACTGATTATTTTGTTGTTTAATTAGCAGAATTTCTTTTCCCAAAGCTTGCATATCATCCTTGCTATAAATAAATTTGAACTGGCAGGCTTGGACTGAAGTTTCACCTCCTACTGTGATAAAACAACACAGTTTTAAACAAGTAGTTGGAGTAATTATGTACGTTAGATAACTTTTTAGAAAATCTATTTTTGTGTGTATGAAAACAAGTACTGCAGTATAACAATTTACTTTTAAAGAACAAAACAATGCAAAAAAAGAACCCATATTAAGTTACTTGCGATTTCATAGTTACAGGAGCAACGTAGTGAAATATATATTGGTAAAAAATGTAGAATCATCCCTATTTCTTTTTTTTTTATAGCCCATATTTGAATTTCATTGTTCAACTACAAATGTAATTAATGCTAAATGTGGTAGCAAAATGAAATATATTTCTTTTAATTTAAGATTTCTTAAACATTTCCTAGCAAACATATTAGGATACATGAAAATGAAGTAATACAAGAAGGATGAAGTAGAAGGTTATCCAAAGTTTGAGCAATAATTTTTGTTACATTTTATTATGCTACTTTCTTTTTTAGTTTATTTAGATAATTGTTAATTTGTCTGTCATGAGACTAATGTTAGTTAACTTGTAATTGTGTGGGATATACACTAGGTGCAGTTATAATCTTTATTTAACCCTTTCCATACAAGTCAGGGGTCAAAGGCCATGTCGTCGTGTTTGTTGACTCACATTCAAAATTTTATTGAACTACTATTTTATGAACTTATGTTGATAAGTTTGGTATCAACTTGTAGATTATAATTCAAATTTTAGTATTATACATTATTTAATTTCTTAATTTAAAAGTAAATATTAAAAAAAAACACACCTAAACATAAATTTTTGTGTGTCACATGGTATGTTGAATGCATGTTGTATGTTAATTTAAAAGTAAATATTAAAAAACACACCTAAACATAAATTTTTGTGTATCACGTGGTATGTTGCATGCAGCACTGGTTCATATTAGATCTTTTTGATGTCCAAATACAAAGTCTGTAGTATCTTACAAATTAGGAACTCAAATATTGACAAACTAGAATATAAAATAAGAACCTCCTATCTTTTCTATTTGCTGAGATACCACTCATGTACTGAAACAAACACAGTGGCCCTGGAAACAGTTTTGGAAACACTTCCTCATATACAGTTACTTCTGTCTATGACATGTGAATAATGATTCAAAATTTCAGAATGTCCCACTAGTGGCTTTCTCAGCCATTTTCAAATACTATGATGTCAACTTGTTCTTTTGATACAAGACATCAAGTTGGTTTTGTTGAGTCTTTAGTCTGCTCGAAAGTTCATATTTTGTTTACATGACTTAATGTAAAAATAGGGATCTTTTTATGTTAGTTAAGATTAGGTGAAATAAATAATAATAATATTATAATATAAATGTGTCACAAGGCACACATGCGAGCAACTCGTAATAGCTTGTGGGTAATGTAATTTATTAGCATAACGTGAGCTGCATGATATATATTGATTATAAATAGATGTATACTGTTACAAACTTAGAGATACTTAGAATAAATGAATGTAATTTTATGTTACAATTTGAAGTTATTCTACAAAGAAAAAAAGGTTAATTTAGATTTATTTAGATTTTTTTTTTTGTGGTTATGAGGTTGGTCAAATTGACCAATGTTGTATAGAGCTCGGGTAGAGAAAATAACAGATAAAATATAAAGTTTTAGTGAAAACACATTTCCATTGTTTGTGGAGGTTTTAGAGAATACACAAATCAAATTTGATATTTTTGTGCAAAGTGATTTTCATGTTTAATCTCAACATGAAAATCACTTTGTACACAGACTATTCAAAACAAATACTCGATATATTCATGGACAAATCTTTAGTAAAAATACCTCTTTAAAAAACTAGATTTTTTGTGTACAAAATACTTGTGATGTGTACTAAAAGTCTGCCAAATTTTATGAAGATACACACACACACACACTGTAATAAAAGTTATAGTATTAATGCTATATACGAGTAAAAATGGTCCCGTATTGAGAGAGAGTTAAGAGAAGGAAGAAAATCAAACATGTCAAACATTTACCATGTTGTTTTCCAACATTTATTAATCTTATTGCTACAGGTAGGTCAAAGTGTGCATGTCACAACCTTTTAGAGTTATATTCGAAATATAATTAAATTACTTAATTATCAATATATATGAATAAATTGGGCATCCAACTTAGTTAATAAATCAAATTCTGATATTATATAAGCTTTACATTCTTAATTTTATAAATAAATATTAAAAAAAATCTTCAATCTCTCCTAGATGAGAATTGTGGCATTTGTTCTCTAGGTTTTCTCCCTTCTATATTTTATTTACCTCCCATAAATTTAATGTAAATTACTCATTTAATATAGGTATTACTCATTGTTTAAGACTCGTAATGTAAGTAAGTTAACATGTAGAATTATACATGGACTTTTCTCTGCGTTAAAATATTTTTATTTGCAAGCTTTTGGCCCTCTTACCAGAGCCTTCATCGGGCAACATACATTATTGCCTGAAGAAGGCTCACAATTAAAGAATTTAAGTAGAGAAAAGTCCATGTGTAATTCTACGTAGATATTACTAAGACAAGGTCTAAATATTATAGCTTTCAATCTTATTTGTTTATTATTATACACTAGAAAATCAGACTCGCCACATCCTCTTGTTCACAAGTTTCCTGTTGTTTTACATTGTTATATACAACCAATTGAAAGGCAAAGTTTTAATCTATCAAATGATGTATTCTATTACATTGTTTTCATTACAAAGCATTATTTATTTCATCCTCAGTTTGAAAGTTTCTCTTGCAGTGTCGAAGGTTGGTAAGACCAACTGAGTTCATATATAGTTAAGGTATAGAAAATATCATAAAATATAAAGTTTTGCATAAAAAAATGTTTCATATTTATTTAGGAGGTTTTAGAGTTTATGCAAATGAAATTTGAAAATTTTTCAGAAGAAGAAAAGTATTTTTAAACATAATATAAAACTATTTTCACTCAAAGCAGTCAGCACTCTGACTCCATATTTTCATGGACAAATCTTTTATACAAATACTTATTTAAAAAAAAAATTGATATTTTTGTGCAGAAAATTCTTCTAATGTTTATTGATAGTTTGCCAGATTTTGTGATGGTGGTTACAAGAGTGGTCATATTGACTGACTCTGTATGCAAAGAGTTAATGAAATCATTTTATTTTTATTTATTGAGGCTTCATTCTTGATGTAATAATGTAAGGTGCTCAGATAAATTAAGCACGTTTAAAAGCAAATACTTACAAAATTAATCTTGCTTCTTATGCAGGTATATAGAATGTAAGATTAGAAATGATAGTTAAAGGGTATGATAATAATAAAGATTATGTAATGGATAACATTGGAATATTTGCATTGCTGTTATCATTGCATAATTTCTATAAATACATTGGTATTTGTGCACATCAACAGCACAGAATTGACATACAAGTCTTTAAAATTGAAAACATTTCAAATAAAAGAATTGTCAAAATTTTTATTGAACTTGTGACAAAGCAAGGATTTGAAAAGACTGAGTTTTGACCCTGACCTCTGACTGAGAAGATAAATTGATTATGACCTTTAAATATCAGAATTTGTTTTACTTTGGTTGAAATATACTTTTGTAGTATACAAATGATTATTCACAAAGACATAAAAGTATAATATCTTAATTTGATTTGAAAAATATGAAAAATTACCTCATATTTAAAAATGAAATATTTAATGGGATGATACCACATACTTCTCTCACATATGGCAGGATATTGACATAGAGTTAGTAACTAATTGTTCTAAAGGTTTATGTTTGTGGTATTATGTTATCAAACGTTTTATTTATGGGTATTTTCAAATTGGCTTCTCAAAATAGCTAGCTAAAGTGATTGACTTGATAAGAGGAGTCATTGTAACAAAATGTTTGCCTACCAATCTTTCATTTTTTGTCAAAAAAAGCAGTAATAATAATAAAATAGATTGTCTGATTTTTTTATCTGAAGAAACCAGCATTTTTATAAATTATGAATAACTGTTTTCAAAATGTAATAGGATAATTCATTTTTTTCACTCATCAAGCAGGTTTTTACAATAGACTTTTCCCAGTAATGAAACCTTGTGTACAAAAGACAGTAAAATAATTGGCACCAATTACAATATTTATTAATATTGTGCATATTCCTGATGACTGTGCTTTTTATGTTGCTTGATATTTATGTACATTGTTTTTACAATTATTTGTAAGAAATAAAGTAGAAGTTATTTTTATTTTATGTTCTTTTAATAGTTATCCTCTCATTACTGCCAGAACTACAAGACACAGTGTTAATTGTTATAATTCTGTATAATCTACACTCTACTGTAAGAAACAAAAAGTAATACCTTTAATACTAATATTGTCACTGCTGGATTAGCCTGTTAGAATAAGTAGCAAATGCTATGAGCCCTGTGCTTATGGGGATCTCCACATGCATAAGAACATATGTTTAGCATATTTCAATATGATTGTAAAAAATTTAAAAATGCCACAGAAATCCATTTGTATTATATCTGCTAGGGCTTTGAAGCACTCTAGTCCAGAGCACTCCTGGAGCAAAATAGAGCAGAGTGACTCTGGAGCACTCCTGGAGTGAAAGAAGCAGAGTGGCTTCAGTGCAAATACTTTTTTTTTGAATCGCTGTGGAGCAAATGTTATCCACTCGTGGTGTAACAAAAAATTACAGATACAGTGTAAGTGAACAAACATGTTTTGGTTTAATCATTGTCACTATATATGAAAATTTAAATGCAGGGCTTGTCTTGCATATGGTATTCCAAGGTGAATATAATGGATTAATCTGGCAGAAAGTGTTCTTTATATAGCTATTTGAAAAACAGATACAAAACAAAGTACAAGATATGATGTACTTGAAGAATTGTATTAAACCTACAGTGTTATTATTGGTTTGACAAAAATTTGTTTAAATTTATCATAATGACCTTTAAATAATGGCATATAATATAACTGTTTGGCGTGTAAAACTACTTTATGATAAGTTAAGATAAATTAGACTTTTATTTTTGCTTAATAAAATTGTTATTATGTATTAAAATCTTTAAAATATTTTATCAAATATAGAATTAATGGCAAATAAGATAATGAAAATTTTAATGATGAGCACTGAAATAGGTATCTTATAATATTCTCAATGGTATTAATATAATATGTAGTTTAAAATTTTCATTCATTTTTTTTTATAAGGTAATATAATATTATTATGACAGTTGTTTAATTTTTTAGATATATATCAGCCATTTTTGCTTAAAATAATTTTAATGAAAATTGAATAAAACTGTACTAGTCATAATAAAGTTTTAAGAATTAAAATGAAGGTAAAGAACATAATTTCTGGCAGATAGGGGCCTCATCTTCTAAAAATACTATGGGCCCCACAAATGCTTAATCTGGCACTTAATATTGTATTACAAACAGAAAGAATAAGCAATCCATAACATATTATATAAGTATTACATGATCTTTCAGCACGTAAAACTTTTGTCATTTAAGTTCTTACTGTACTAATAAAATGTTGTTGCATTATGTTGTGAGGTTTTCAGTTGGCAGTACTATGAGTGATCTTATTTTATTGGAGGAGAGTGTATTAGAAAAATACTTTATATATATTTATTTTTAACAATATTTTAAAAAATATCTACCACTAGATGTTAGAAGATAAGTAGTTTTATTTTGTTTGTAATCATATTCTTTGTTTTTTTTAGACTTTTTGAGCCTGACACCAATGGTGAAATTTCCAACTTTGGTATACATCAAATTCTTTTCTGTGCCCAAGGTTATAAGGACACTACTGAATCTAATTGTTTTGCTTTCACATGTCATCATGGAGACGAGTCCAAAACTGCAGTTTTCCAGTGTCACATCTTTAAATGTGACAGTTCTGAAACTGTAAGTTTAAATAGACTGTTGTTGTTTACAATAATAATCAGTGTTAAAGTGTGTTAAAGATGAAAAATATTTATATCACAAGCCTTAAATTTGTAAAAAAATATGTTTAGTAGCAACAGAGAGCTGTTCAAAATTTATATAAAATGATATTGTAATATATTACACAACCTCACTTAAATTTTTTAATTTATCTTCCAGTAAAGGCTTAGAGTTAACAATACCATTCAGAATTAATAATTACTCTAATAATTACAGTTTTATGAGGCAAAATGTACTTTACTTCGACTTGTATCATTTATCCTTAATTTACATAGAATTTTTAATATAGTTCATAAGTGGCAAATAGTTTTTCAAAATGGTCTTGCCTCCCATCACCCAAAGCTATCTTGATCCTGGACTAGCCTCTAAGCATTGTTATAATTTTGTGCTAACAGTGCATCAGTCTTTTATATCCCATCAGTTTTGTGCCGTTTCAGAGAAGGTGCTGATTATGTGACTACCCTCCATCAATTATACTGTGCCATCTATACTAGTGCAGCTCGCTCCCTCTACTATTCTAGAACAATCCTCACTTTTTCGATTGGCATTCTAGTTTGTAGGTATGTGTTTTAACTCACTTTCCATGTGACTACAAACTTTTGATTCTGCTTGATCACAAATTTATATCTGTTTCAACTTCAAGTTTTGACTTCTTGTGTTTTGATTTCCATTGTTTCTACTCATTTGTTTTAGAAATATTTCTGTTTTCCAAATTTTATTTTGGTCATATGAGTTAGAGATTTATTATGGCAGATGATGAAATTCCCTTGATAGTTGAAAATGGTTCTGACACAGTTCCCTAGGTCTCAGGGTTGATGATGTCTACTGGGGAAGTACAGGCTTTAGTTCGCGGGGAGTTTGTGTATTACATTCGACCAACAATTTCGTCTTTTCACATTATGATTTTTTGTGAGGAAGGATATAATACTGAGTTGAAATTTCTTTCTACTGCACCTTTCACCTGTTACTGTTCCTTCACAGAATTTCTTGGATTAGGCATTGTTCTTTTTCCCAGGAGATCTGTGGTAAGTTTTTTTGTATGGATTCCTCACTCTCAGTAGGTATACTCTTGTGCAGCAAGTTTATGTGAGCTAGTTTGGATTGACCTAATTTCCTCACGCAATAATTGAGGTTTTTCATGTCTTCTCTGATTAGTGTTTGGGAAGTTAGATATTTATAATTCTTTTACCATCTAAGTTACTTTCAATTTGCATTTTGCATTTGATTATTATTTTGTTTTTGTTTAATTTTCGGTATATGTATGGGTTTTCAACAATAGTGACTGCTTGGGTAATTGTAACTTTGTGGGTGTATTAGTTTGTTGTTTATACTTCCTTTCACTGTTTGTTAGTTAGTTTGTAAAGTTCTTTTTCTTTTACTACTAGTCACATCTAATTGAGGATTAGATATGAGTAAAATTTCGTTAACCCTCTCCAGAGGGGTCATGGGTCAAAGGCCATGTCATCACGTTTGTTGACTCACATTAAAAATTTTATTGAACTACTATTTCATGAATTCATGTCAATAAATTTGGTATCAAACTGTAGATTGTAATTCAAATTTTAATATTATACATTATTTAGTTTCATAATTTAAAAGTAAGTATTAAAAAAAAATACAGTTAAACATCAATTTTTGTGTGTCATGTGATATGTTAAATGCAGCACTGGTTCAAATTAGATGTTTGTGATGTCAAAATACTAAGTCTATAGTTTTGTACGAATTAGGAACTCAAAATACCGATATTGACAAGCTAGAATATAAAATAAGAACCTTGTATCTTTTCTATTTGCTTAGATATCGCTCATGTACTGAATCAAACACATTGGCCCCACTCACCTCTTTCCATTTTTTGAAACGGTCTCTTATATACACTTACTTCAGTATATGACATGTGAATAACCAATCAAAAGCTCAGAATGTTCCCCTAGTGGCTTTCTCAGCCATTTTAAAGTGTTAGGATGCCATCTAGTTCTTTCGAATCAAGATTTCAAGGAGGTAGGTTGGGTCTTTAGTCTGCTTGAAATTTCATATTTTTTTCTAGACCCAAATACAGATTATTTACTAAGCATGATAAATTGTAGTGAAATTCTGTGGTATCGATATAGTAATTTATTATTTTTTGGTTATTTGAAAATTATATATAAAACATAAAAATTTATTTAGTTTCACATCCTCCACTTTTGGCAGTTTGTCAGGATCTTTATCATTTATTCCCTCTCCTGAGGGGTTGGGTGGTTATGGTTCATTTCAACTATTCTATGGTTGTCAGCTGTATCACTAAACAAGGGGGGAACCAAATCCAAATCTGTGTGTTTTCAGACTCTTGATCTTCTTCACTGGGCCCATGACCACTACATGGTGATCTTGGCATGCCACTTTCCTGGTGTTATGAATTTGGTGGGTTTCTTCTCAACCAAGAACATCACATATAGATGTGTTTGCCACTCACTGGAATGCCAAAATTTCTTCCTTTTGGTCTCTGGTTCTACACCCTTCAGTTCTGGGGCTAGTTATGTTCAGTCACGATGGAAGGGGTCTTTGTTTGTATGCTGCCCCTCCAATCAGCCTCCTCTCCAGTCGTTTTGATTATCCAGACCACTCCTTGTCATGTCTTGCTCATTGCTCCATATTGGACTACTTGGACATGGATCCCTCTGCTCTGGCCCTTACTGGAGCACCTTCTCCTTCCCTTACCTGATTGTTTGGTCAGGGTTTGTCTGTGGCAACTGTTTCTAGTTATAGGGCTACCCTGTTGAACAACTTCTGATTCTCCCATTTCTGGAAAGCTTTCTCCTCCCCTTTTCTTTCCCTCCTATTCCATTCCTTTTGTCTATGTCCTCCACATCCTTTTGCTTTGTCATATTGGAACTCAGTTTTGTCCTTCATGCCCTGTCCAGTTCTCCATTTGAACCCATTGCTACATATTCCTTGTATCATTTTTCCCTTAAGTCCTCTTCCTCCTCCTTACTTGTGGTTATTGTTGTTCCGATATTTATGCCATTGATATTTTCTTCATCCTTTCCCATTCCTCTTATGTTATCCTCTATACTGATTGGGCTTTCCTACTCTAGACATCTGTACCCCAGGTAGGTAGTTTGGCTTTCTCTCTTATTTCCTTATTTTCCATTTCCCACTTGTACTCTCGTTCGGATCTGGCTAGACTCCTTTGTCTTGTTCATTTTCTGAGATGTTATGTGGCTCTTACTGCTTCCTTTCATATTATTGTTCCAAGAATTCCTTCTGTGTTTCATGATCCGTCCCCTATTGCACTCACTGGTTGTATTCATCAACTCATATGACTGGGGTATTCTGACTTGTAAATGGAAAGTCCCTTTCTGATCATTGTTTCTTCACACCCAGTTTATCATCTAACTATGTCTTTAGCTGCTCGTCTTTGGAGGAGATCGTTCAGGCTGGGATGAGGACAACTCCCAATATATATGTCACACACACATTATCTGCATGTGTCTTCCTCAGGCAGGTATCGTCTTCCTCCTGTGGAAATTCTACACACGTCTGTTTGTCTTTGATTGAGGTAAGTCGACATATTACTTTTTCGATATATTTTTAGTTGATACATATTGCATTTCAGGATTCCACCTGGTGGCAGGTGTTGCCTGGTTGGGTATGCTTTATATTATATTAGCACTAGATATAAGTAATTCTATAATGCTCACCAGCAGCTTGTCCAGTGGTATGTGTGTCTAAATTTTTTTTTACTAAATGTTACAAGTTTCATTAATACAGGACTGCCACTCCAGGACCTCATGAGTAAAGCAGATGGGATTTCTGCCAATCCTTACTGACCTGTGATTACTACAACCAAGGTCTGTCTGCTTTTCAAAATAGGGAATTGTAGACACCCATTGCACTGTCTCTGGTGTGTTGTTCCTCTTATGCAAAGTGCTTCTACTGGATGTTTTTTGCCCAGATGGACTGCAATTGGCATAATCCAACATATCCCAAGGTGCTTCCCATGGATGTTCATGCCAGGAAGGACCACACTTGCCAAAATAATAAATATTATATATCCAAGATACTTCCTCTGGATGTTTTTTT
Source organism: Limulus polyphemus (assembly GCF_000517525.1). NCBI lineage: Eukaryota > Metazoa > Arthropoda > Merostomata > Xiphosura > Limulidae > Limulus > Limulus polyphemus. The sequence continues at coordinate 30,477 of NW_013671594.1, forward strand.
GCCTGGGCAGATTGCACTTGTTGATCTCACAAGCTTATGCAAGGTGCTTCCATTGGATGTTTTCGCCCAGATGGACCGCACTTGGCATAATCTGATATAGCCCAAGGCACTTCCTCTGGATTTTTTTTGCCTTGACAGACTGCACTTGGTCTATTCATATACAAGTCATGGTCCTTCAGCCCCAGCCGCATTTAATTATTTTGTTTTTCTTTGGTACAATACTATGGCTCACTATCACTATGTTCAGTAATATAGCCTACCACATATGTGGACGAAGTATGACATGTATTCAAATTCAATGACGAGGAACCCACTTTGAGACTAATAATGGCTGGAGACGGCTTGAATGGGTAATGAGGAAAAACTTTAATACAACAGCAAATGTACAACGTTTTAAAAACTTGTCAAAACGTTGTAAATTTG
>NW_013671594.1:30944-33627 GCF_000517525.1 Limulus polyphemus
CAAATTTACAACGTTTTGACAAGTTTTTGAAACGTTGTAAATTTGCTGTTGTATTAAAGTTTTTCTTCATTACCCATTCAAGCCGTCTCCAGCCATTATTAGTATGACATGTATGTTGACAATGGGCTGGTTATGAAAACCCTCACCATCACCCTCATACCTGTAATTTTTTTTTCATAATTCTATGTATCCAAGGCACTTCCCCTGAATGTTTTTTTGCACAGGAGGACACACTTGTTTATCACAGTATCTTGTATAAGATGTTTCCTCTGGATGTATTGCTCAGATGGATTGCACTTGACATGTAACCCAAGGCACTACACTTGGCACATACACATACGGGCCCATTGTCACTTCCACACTTTACTTTCTGTGATGGTCAATGCTGTACTGTTTCAAGTCATGGTTCTACAGTACTTTTCCACTGATTCAGTGTTATATGTCTCTTTCATGAATGCATAGGTGGCTGCCAATTCAGTTCTTCCCTCTTTTTCTTTCTATGTTAATTACTGGGTGAAGAGCATACCTGTTCCAGAAGTAGTGATATACCCCACCGATGTGCTTTCTTTTAATATTTTTACACACCAATTTATTCAGTGTTATCACTTTAAACTTGATTGGCTGTTGATGCACCTTCACCAGCCCCTCTACCTTTGCAGTGTAGGATTCTGTCTTTGGGTGAGAGGAGGTAAGACTGTTTTGGAAGTTAACATTTTCTTACACTGAATATATATTTCCGTTAGGTACTTACTTCCCACGTTTTGTCCCCACTGAGATGCCAGTGTTTCTGGTTTGTACCCGTCAGTTCTTGAAAGTGAGGATTGTTCTAGAATAGCAGGGAGCTAGCTGTGCTAGTATGATTGATCGAAGGTAGTCACATGATCAGTACATGTTTTGAAATGCTACAAAACTGATAGGGTATAAAACACTGGTACACTGTTAGCAAAAACATTTAATGTTTAGAGGGCAGTCCAGTCAAACTCCCACTTATGGTCTGTTGCACCCTAACCACCAGGAGTCCTATTATTTCCGATACAATATCTCACTTCTGCTAAAAAAAATAGCTTTTCTCGACTGGCACTGCCCTTTATCAGCACCAATTTTCAACACACGCCACTTGCCTTCCACCTCCTGCCTCTGCATATCCATTTGCAAAGGACCATGTAGCAGCTCTTTACCAATAGGAGCACGTCACCACTCCTATTGTAACCAGTACCCTCTTCACATCTGCACTCACTAATCACATCTTGATTGGCAGTAGTACTGTACAGACATGCTAGTTTTTGTTTTTCTGTAATATGTTTTTCAATTTTTTGCATTTTGGTGTTGTGCCAAGTTTTTTTTTCAAATTTATCTTGCTTTCTAGGAGCCCTTTTTCTTTTTGTATTGGGATCCCACTTTGTGGCAAGTGGTGCCTGACCAGGTATACTTTTTTTGTTTGAAAATTCACACTGTCCATCCTGCGACCATGCTCGTTGTCAGTAACGTTGTACCCCTTCCTATCGTGGAACCGATGAACAATTTCAGATTCTACCAGGTGTTGGTTGTGTGTCTCCATATTTTTTGTTATCTATAATTAAATATTTCTGCTGCAGGTTTTGGTTATGCACACCTACCATGGACCTGATGTACAATTCCAGATGCTGTCTGGTTTTGGTTGATCGACTTGGTTGACGTCATAACTCTGCTTTTTAACTCTTTCAGCACAGGCTTGGTCCCTGGGATCGACCTCATAACCATTTTGTGGTTGTTATAGTTTTCATGCTATAACCTTTAAAATAGTAAGCGTATGTTCAAGAAATTTGGCAGATTATCAGTAAACATTACAAGGCTTTCATGTGCAAAATATCAGATTTTCTTAATTCTTAAGGTTTATTAAGCAATGTTTTTATCATGCCTTTTTTCTTTTTGCATGTTATGTATCCAACATGCAAAGTAATTTTCAGTTTAAGATTAAAAATTCCTTTATACATCAGAAAATTGTCAAATTTCAGATGTGAAATATTTATAATGTCCAGATAGTTATCAAACTTTTCTTAAGAAAAACTTTATATTTATTCTGTTATTTTCACTAATGAATCTGTGTATGGGTTGCGTTGATTTGACCTATCTCATAACCACCATAAAAAAATTAGGAAATAAATATAAATTATGCCTTTTTCTTTCTAGAATGACTAAAAGTTATAGCACAAAAACACAAATGTTTAGACTAAATTGCTTAAATCTAATAACATTATATATTTACATATATTTATTATTTTTATTATATTGACTTTTCAGCCATGCCAGGCTTACGATACAGAAGTTACAATAATGCAGTGCATGTGCACTAATGTTACTGTATCCAATAATATAAAACTGACCTTTACAAAGTGACCTGTCTTGGCTGTGTTTTAGTGGACTAGTATCTTGTAAAATACAATCACATTTCAATTATTACTATACATATGTATATACACTATTACTGTTTACAAATAACTACTTAAACTTATTTTTCTTAAAACATAGAACAGTAAATAAAGAAGTAAAGCAAACAATTATTTCTTCTAGTTATGACCTTTGTACTCATTTGCTGCTTGACATAGGTTGCTTAGCCGTATCAAATTTTGCACATGGAGCATGTGAAACGAAATATTTTTTTTTTTAGGTTTATATATATATATATATATATATATATATACTA
>NW_013671594.1:34313-49058 GCF_000517525.1 Limulus polyphemus
GTGTTCTTTTAATATTTACTTTTAAATTAAGAGATCAAATAATGTATAATACTAAAATTTGAATTATAATCTACAGATTGATACCAGATTGACATAAATACATGAAATGGTACTTGAATAAAATTTTGAATGCGAGTCAACAAATGCGATGTCATGGCTTTTGACCCATGTAGAAAGGGTTAAAATAGGGTTTTTGTGATCACCCATTCACTGTCTCCAGTGGTGCAGTCCTCCAGACTCTCCGATGCATTTTCCCCCACCTTTTTTCTAGTGGAGAATGAGAGTCCTTGCCACTTATCAGTTCCTAGTTGCTGCGGTGGTTGATAATGAAGGCTTGTCTTTCTACTCAGTTAAGAGTAGGGCAGTGACGTTCTGCAGGCATTGCTGTATCTACTGCGGACCGCTTGTACCATTCCAGATGCTGTCTGGTTTTGGATGTTGGAGTGCACTGTTTTTCTCTCTCTATATATATGACCGATTTTGTTTTGTTTTTTAAATGGTGTGACACCCTTCCTACTGCGGAACTGATGATAAATTTTAGATGCCGCCAGATTTTGGATTGGAGATGTACCCCAGCTTTGAAGTCCGTCTTCCTACCATCGGCAAGATGTTGGTTTCCAGCAGATCTGGTGTTGGTTGTAGCTGGATGCAGCAAGTTTTCCCACTTGTGCATGGCCGGATATCTTCCTCCTACTGCAGACTGGAAGTACTATACCTGTTGCCATCAGGTGTTGGATAGTAGATGTCATCCCACCTTCCTACCATCTGCTTGATGTTGGTTCTCAGTGTATCTGGTGTTGGTTGGGTTGGAAATGCGTGCGAGTGGTGACAGATTTTGATACAGAAGCTCGTCTTCCATACCAATTTCCATTTTAAGGCAAAGAGGTAAGTGTTCCTCTACTTACTGTACTATTCCAGATATCATCTGGTTTTGGTGGAGGTCAAACTACCATTATGGTCTGTCACATCCTAGCCACTCAACACCTAGGAGTCCCATTCATCATCATACATATTTTGGGATTCCTTCATATTTCTGCCTTTTATGATCAGGACACTATCATAAAAGAGTAAAGAGTATACCTGGATCAGATGTGGTACAGTTTCCTGCTTAGATGTGATTGTTTCCACACCTGGTCTTTCTTTGGGTACTTCCTGAAGGAGGATCATAATTTGTGTTTACCCTCCACTGGTTCAATGTGGTATTCTAGCTATTTTGTGAGTGGAAGTAAGATATTGTATTGAAAGCTACAATTTTCCTACACTGAAAATGTATTTTTGATAGATACTTCCCTTCCCTCACATTTCCCACCCAGCCTCCCTACTTCTGGTGATATATGATGTTGGTCTTCTGACTAATCTCATAGTGATTAATGAGTGCAGATATGAAGAGAGTGCTGGTTATGATAGGAGTGGTGTCATGTTCCTGTTGGTGGAGAGCTGCTGCATGATCATTTGAATGTGGATATGCAGAGGTGGAAGGCTAGTGGTGTGCATTGAAAATTTGTGCCAATAGAGGGCAGTGCTACTTGAGAAAAGCTATTTTGTGAGAGTAGGTAAGTATCTATCGGAAATACATTTTCAGTGTAGGAAAATGCTAACTTTTGTAATTTTTTCTTGGTATCCCTCCATGCTTCAACCCTTTTGGTGACACATTACCCATGGGTGAAGAGTATACCTAGCTCAGAAGTGGTGAGGTCTCCCCTGGTTGTGTTGTTTTTAATTCCATCTCACACTCCATGGTTTCTTCTGGGCACTTCCTAAAGGGGGATCATTTTTTCACTGGCCTTCCACCAGTTCAGTGTGGGATTCTACCTTTTTGTGAGAAGAGGTAAGATATTGTATCAAATGTTAGTATTTTTATGAATTGAAAATGTATTTCCGACAGATAACATACCTCTTCTCACATTTCCTGCCTGTCCTCCTTACTTCTGGTTTCATTTGATGTGATCTGGCCAATCTTAAAATGGTTAACAGCTGCATGATTAGAGAGGGTGCTAGTTATGATAGGGATAGTGTTGTACTTCTATTGATGGAGGGTTGCTGCATAGTCATTTGCATGTTAGCATGCAGAAATACGTGGGAGTATCAAAGCTAGTGATGAGCAATAATTTGTACTAATAGAGGGCAGAATAAGTCAAGAAAGCTTTTTGTAAGTAGAGGTCAGTATCTTTCAGAAATACAATTTCAGTTTAGAAAAATGTTAACTTCTGCTCTGAGAGGACTAGAACTCACTGTGGAGTCCTGTCACTGTTTAGCTTATTCTGCTAATGCCTGCTGAATGTGTCTTGTTTTATTCCAATCTCAGCCAAGCTATTGTATACATAGTTATTAAAACACACTTTAACTTTTTGACTGTGTCTATGGAGGTGTAAATTTGCAGTCTTTACATACCTTTCACTGAATGTTACGGTATTTCACATAATTTCTTGATCTTTTTCTAAAGTTTGTATTAATGAACTATTAAGTGTGAGGTGATGAAAATTTATGTATGCTCTTGTAGTCATGTTCAAAAATTATACCTTCAAATACATTTATAGTTTATTTTCATGTTTCTCAGTGTTAAACATTAATACCTTTCATTTGTCTCTTTCTAATCTTTAACTATTGGTTTAGATTGAAAAGATCTTGCAGTGCTTTGCAACAGTCTTCTGCCAAGCTCCTAAGAATTTGTCTGGTCATGGTCATTCCAACTGCTCAGAAAACATACTAGCTGTTGAAACTTCTGTGAAGAGTAATGAACAAATTTACATATTTGAAGCATTTTTAGATGTGAAGGAAGATGATTCTAAGGTAAAAAGCATGAACTTTCAAAAATTAAGTGACTTGTAATAATTTAAACTGTCATCATAAAACAGGATAAAAGTGATTTTAATACACTGCATATATGAAACTGTCAACAAATATAGAAGTATATAAAACATACTGACAACTACCTAGGATAGGGGTATGTTTTATACACTTAATATACAAAACTGTCCTCAAACATAGTATAAGTGTTTTATACACGTAATGTGAAACAGTCAACAAATATAGAAGTATATAAAACGTACTGTCAGCTACCTAGGATAGGTTTATGTTTTATACACTTAAAAAACAAAACTGTCAAGAAATAGGATAATTGTATGTTTTATATGCTTAATATATGAAACTGTTAATAACATAAGATAATTGTATGGTCCATATATGAATGTGTCAACAATATAGGATAAGTATATGGTTTATGCATTTCATATATGAAACTGCCAACACACAGGATAAGTGTACTTTTTGTACACTTTAGATATGAAATTCTTGACAAACATATCTGTGTTTTATACAATTAATATATTAAACTGTCAACAAATATAGTATAGCTTCATGTTTTATGCACTAAATGTATATGTCAACAAACATAGGATAAGTGTATGATTTATACATTTTATATATGAAAGTGTCAGCAAACATAGGATAAGCGTGATTTATAAATTTGATATTTGTAATTGTCAACATATAAGTATGTTTTATACACTTTATATGAAACTTTCAACAGAAAAAGAATGATTGTTTTGTACATATAATATATATCTGTCAACAAACATTGGATTATTGTTTGTTTTATATACTATATACATGAAACTGTGAACAAAGAATAAAGGTACGTTTTATACACTTTATGTATTAAAATTTTTAACAAACAGTAACATTTTTACATAAACTTGTACATTTTAGAAGGAGATTTTACTGTATTTGTTAAAATTTATTAAAAAATTAACAGTAATGTGCTTCACTTCATAGGATAATTTTACTGTACTTGTATGAATGTATCAAATAATGAAAGTAACATAATTCAACATTTTGTAGGGGAGTTTCACAGTATGTCCTAAAGACAAAGACTACTTCAAGCTAAGATGCAATGTCTTGAAAATGATTAATATGAGCATTCAACAGGTATCCAATAATAAAGAGTTAAATATTGAAAAGTAAGTTATGGATACATTACAGGTTAACCAAGTATTATATTTTATTTAAGAGTTACCTATATTTCACTAAAACAAAACAAAAATTACTGCAGAAAATATTTTATACCACTCATGTTTATATTAATTTTATACAATACTGATATTGAAAATTATGCATAGATAAACTTTCAGTGATTTAGCTTTCATTTTTTCCATTATATAAAATTGAACTTAACATTTGTGAAGTTAGGCCTATGTTTTCAAGACTACCGTATTCTAAAAGCTGAATATGTATCAATCTGAAGAATTGTGATTGTTATTTGTTGTAGAAACAAATTCAGGTACCCTATTGAAAAGTGTTTGGAGTTTATTTGTAGTATTATAATAAATCTTTTATTTTCTCATTAAAGTATTGAATTGATAACACAGCTAGTTTGTGTTTATATATCACTATTGAGTTCAACAATGAAAAGTTGAATTTTTTCAGTATCATTGTACATTACTCTTAATTGTATAATAATTTCAAATATGTTAATTACTTGTACCTTCTTGTGAAATATCATAAAATTATTAGTACTTTATGTATTAACTCTGTATAAAAATAATAATATTTTGAAGATAACTACATGCACAATATACCTAAATTTTAGCAAACTTTTTTTTCTTGCTGCACTCTGGCTGTAAATATTAATACAAACATGTGTGTCTTCATTTATAAAATGTAACCATGTTAAGATTTTTAAAGGGTTTTGATTAAACAGGAGAGTGAAACAATATTTGTTAGTTTTTGTTTAAGTGCTTCATGATGTCATTACAAAAGGGAATAGTATTTAGAATTTTTTCTTTAGCACTTGTGTGAATTATAATAAATTTTCAGTTTTATAATTTTGTCACACCATATGATTTTCTGGCTTATAAAAATGCTTTGTTTTCAGCATTTTAGGTGACAATTTAAATATATAATAAACTGAAATGCAAATAGGTGTATTAACATACAGGTTGTATCTATGTGAAAAGTTTTAAACAGTTTAAATTTGATGAATTATTTGGGACTTGCAAATAACGTTTATATAGTTTATACCCTTTGTATTTGTCAAGAATTAGAATTTAAATACAAAACAAAACTTGTACCATCTGATAATGTTAGGTTAATATTTTATGTTTACCATATTAATTTAACATTTTGGCTTTAGTACATTGCTCTTGCCAGTTTATAGAGAGGGATGACATTTTGGTTCGTATACTGAGGCTTTATTCATGTCGACATCAAATGTGCTCACTGTGTAGTTTCTTTTTGTTGATTAGTGCTGTCTTATGAACGTTGTGCAGAAATACATACATTAGAGAAGTATGTCAAACCATAAAACAGAATAAAAGAGCACAAGGATGCAACTAGACTTACACATCCAGAAAAGTCAATATGGGTCGAACATAATTATAAAACAGGCCACATTGTAAACTGGAATCAACATCAACTTCTGGACATGACCCACATTTGGATAATATAGAAAAATTAAAAATCTTTTTACATCAAATCACACCAACTTGCACTTTGACCAAGACAACGGCTTTGCCACCAGTAACCTCTGAACAACCTCCATCATTAAGTTATATAGAAGGAATGATTGTGTCACACAACTCACTTCCAGATGTGCCCACTTACATGTGGATATAATTAGATATGAAGAAATTATCAAAGGACTTTGCTAACCCCAAGAAAAGACCCTACAGTTGACATTTTGGACTTCAACCAAAGAAGGTCTCAATATAAAAGCCAAAAAGTTGTCATTCTCTAGAAACAGGCATGAACTGTCTGTTTAAGTCAAAATTATCATGTCTACGCTGTTTAAAACTTCCTTTAAACAATACCTTATGAATTTACTTATTTAAATATTTTAGATCACTTGTGTACAAAAGTTTGTATTTGCTTCTGTTCAATTAAGAATAATACTGAAAAATGTGTTTTTTGTTATATTTATTGAGTTACTTATCTAAATACTCATATTAATTATTGAGCAGACACCTGGCAGGTAACATTTACTTTTAACGTGAGCCTAATGTTTTTTACTTGATAAACCACTTACAAAAGAAGTTTGCTTTAACAGTAGCTTTAAATAGTTCATGTTGTTTCATTGGTCTGGTATAAAGTATAAAACTTTGTGCTATTTATTGTTAGAGTACTATGAGAAAACTATTCACACCCTTCAATTTTATAATAAAAAATATTCTAGAACAGCTATTCAAAATAATAATTTGTAACTGAAAACATTTCACTTTGATTTCAGTTGGTAAATAATTAATTTTCTCTAGGTTTTCTTGAAATATTCAATTCTGTTGAAAATTAAACTATCTCTTCAGGAAATGATAAACAAAATAACTTAAAATGGTTGGCATCTATTAATATTCACTTCTGATCAGAGCAAGTTACCTACTTAGAGCAAAACTAAAAATTAACCTGTTAATGAGTATAGCTGATTAATTATATATTTTGCATTGTTTCATCAGCTGGGTACCCTTAATTTTAACAGTATTTTCAGAGCTGTAGTTCTTTTGTAGCACAAAAAGTTTAACAACTCAATTGTCACATCTCTGACATGTATGTTGTTCCCCAGTGGAACAGTGGTAAGTCTACGGATTTACAGTGCTAAAATCAGAGGTTCAATTTCTCTCTGTGGACACAGCAGATAGCTCGAAGTGGTTTTGCTATGAGAACACACACACACACACTGACATGAATGGTAAACAAGAAAAAATTGGGCAAGCATTTTTAATAGGTTTGAGGTATATGTGTATACATAATTTAAAAGTTTTAATAACTTATACATAGAGGCCTCTTCTTGCTTACATTAGGTGCAGAAGTTAAGTTCATTTTTATCAGTGACTGACTAATCATCTTGCTTTCTTTCGTAATTTTTATATGTCGGAAAACTTCTTTATTTAATTATTTTTGTTCAGCAGTTGCCTTTATAGAACCCTTTTCTCAATTGGTCATTGAATAATCAATACATTTGCCACATTGTTCAACCACTAGCTCTCTCTGTTTTTGTGGAGAATGGATTTTTCTCATTCATGATTGATTCTGACTGTTTCCTTATACCTATTTTCCTCCTCCATTCTTATTCAACGTTCTTGTAGAACTCTATTCTTCCTGACATTTCCTAATTCAACAACTATGTACTTTTTGTAGATTCACTTTTTTTTTAGTAGCTTGCACTTAAGACCATTTTTTTTTCAGCTTTGCAGACACAGAGTTTATGACATTGGTTTTTTTCAACATCATATTCTTCTATGACTCCTTTAGTTTTTGTGTTTTTTGCTTCCAGACTGCTGGAAAATCTCCCATGTTTTTCAATTTCTTCTTCTTGTTCTAAATGAGCATTTGACTTCCTTTTGTTTTTTTTGCCATGATAATTTTTACTTACTCATCCTGATAGTTCTCTTTTACTTCAGATTGAGCATCTTAGTAGGATGTTTTATCTCTTTTCTCATTCTCACCTTTCAGTGAAATATTTTTATTCGGACCTGGAAAGATTGTTTTGTCCAGACAGAGCATTTCTTTGTTATCAAACATTCTCTCTCTCTGGTTGTTCTTGATTTTCCATACTCTGAGTCCGTAGTTTGTTTTTGTTTTTTCAATTCCATTTCTTGCTATTCCTACTCATTGGTTATAACCTTCTTATTCAGAGAATTTATAAGAATCTTTCTGGGGAAGTTTTGTCTATTACTACATCATTTTGAGATTCCTGTTTTTATTTTACCCATTGTCATTCTCACTTAGGTTTATATGGATGGTTGTTCCCATGCTCATCTGCAGTGTTCTCCTTGTACCCTTCTTCTGACATATTTCACTTGACTTTTTGTTGGTTTTATGGTGTGGTCTTTATTGAATTGTTACCCATCATTCTTAAAAGTAGTTTCTATAACTAGAATTACATATTACTCTTACACACTGCCTCTTCTGAGAAAGTTTTTGAGGTCTCTTCTTAGTTCTGTGATAAGATTGAATCAGAATACATCTATGCTTTATCTTATGGTGTGATTGTTCATAACATATTCAGACCTTATATTTCTAGCAGGAGTTAATTGTTCAATGTTACTACAACATCTGGGCAGTTCTTATGGTCTAAACATTGCTAGAACTCTTTTAATAGTCTATGCTTTCTTTCCTTATGTGAGATAGATGCTAATTTATATTTTTTTTCAAGACTTCATCTCCATTTTTTATTGTGGTGTTCCTAAATACAAGTTTTTGCAAAGAACTGTGTTTGAAATGTACATTTTAAAAATTAAAATAAGGTTAATGTCAATCTCCATTTTGTTAACTTTTTACATTTTATATTTATAAATTTTGTGATATAGTGTTTTCTTTTTTACAGATGTTTTGGACTGCTAATCTCACCTGGTAGGAATGTCAACCATAGTGATATGCAATTAATTGAAATGGTAATGCATTTCTGTTGATTGATTTTACGTAGCAAATAAATAATGTGCTTTATATGAATCTATACATATAGCAAAAATATCGAATCACTAAGATTTTTTAAACATAATAAGTCTTATCTTTTGTTTGTTTTAGGAATTCCATCCCAGTGGCTTGTTTTACCACTTCAAATTGTAACAAATACATGAAATTAAAATGTGGAAATAAAGCTACTGAAGAATTGTTGAAGTTTGAAGTTGGCATTTCTTTTTGTACAGGATGGATGGGTGGGAGACATATTAGGAAGTTTTTTGAGTTTCTTGATGTGTTTCATTGTATATTCTTCCAATTTTTATACTGGGCTAGTTGAACTTTGTACTGAAAAGGATGTATAAAGTGCAGAATATAATACCATGGATGTTTATTTTGAGTGCATATTCAGTCCTTGGAATAAGAACATCAAGTTAATGGTAAAAAAAATTTTACTGTAAGTGCATTAACACTATGAGATGACATTGGTGCATTGCACTAATCTATATTTCTGTGAAGCTATACTTAGCAATGTTTACTCTATTTCTGAATTTATTATGTGTATCTTCGAAATTGGGGGGAAGCTTTTGTTAGCTTCATGAGCCTGTTGTACACAACAAATCATTTTTAATGAAATATTTCTACTAAAACTTTATTGTAAATTTACAGACTCTGACTCAGACTTTGAATAGTCTGAGTGTAAGGTAATTTTCATGATGAAATTAAAGGTTTTTAACTCTTACAGATTTCATTAGAATATTCTTGAATCTTCTAAATGAATATCAAAAGTTGTTTTTCTGTTAACCTTTATATTTGACTTGTTATTTTCTCTTCCCATTGTCATCCTTACCTAGGTCCTTGTGGATGATTGTTTCCATGTCAGTAATGCTCATCTGCAGTGTTTTCCTTGTAGTCTTCTTCTGACAAATTTCCCCTGGCTTCTCGTTGGTTTGGTTGGGTGGTCTTTATTGAATTACACTTCTTTTTAATTTGTAGAATGACTGCATGATATAACAGACAATTTCATGCAATTTATTCTTACAACCAAAGCTAACAGTCTTTTCAAATATGGGTCCATTTGGTTTTATTGCTTTACAATTAGAGAATATGTTGAAAGCCATTTATCACATCACAATAATCATGTCATACCAGGGGCTCATCACAAGACATGGTTATTGCGACGAGCCCCTGCTATAACAGAGAATCACAAGTAATGTTTTTGTTTATATATATATATATATATTTTTTTTTCATTTAAGTTTCTTATCTAATCTTGTTGGATCTACAAGGCTGTTTAGTTTACGAGTTATTATTTAGTTCATTTAGTTTTAAAGGTTATATTATGTATACTTTCATGTTTACCTGGTGGTTGAAAGGTCAGTCAAAGTGAGAGAGTTAAAAGCTATTAAATAGAGAATTCTCAGTATTTTCAGTGGATCAAATGGAATATCAAAATATACATTAGAGCTTAAATGTGGAAACTAGATTTTTATTGTTCCCAACCCATACCTTTTTTCTTGGCTTTTCCTTGAGCATTGTACATGTATGTAACAAAATCAGATTCATGGCTTGTAGGGTCACAGCAATCCACTAAATTCAGTTATTACTGGGATTGCAATTTAGTCAAGGTGAGGAGATTGTATCATTATTTATCAAAAGTTTTATTTTTCAAAAAAATCTTAATCTTATTCACAGAAAAAATAAAAAATTAAAGGGAAAAAATTACAAGTTGTTTTTATAATGACAGCATTTTTTTGGGCATTGTACTTCACTTTAATCATAAAATGCCACAGATTTTCCAATGGCTTTGCAATGTGTTGTCACTAATTTTGAGGACTGCATATTGGTATTAATTTGTTGTGGCCTATTAGCTCACATGTAACATTTTGTTAGAAAAGAAGTAACAGTCACCTCGCATGAAAGATAATTTAGATAAGCATGAAGTCCAGGACCTTGCACCTCATCCAACAAACAATAATTAACAATTTAAGTATACCTAAAGTATAGATTTTTCTTTTCAAACCATAATAATAATTATGTATAAATATTGCTGGTCCTATCACTAAAAGCTTTTCCATCTATCTAAGCTATGTTGTGAATTTCTATTGGAAGCCACAAATTTATCAAATGATACCAACTTTTGAAAGCTCTTCCCATTTAATTTGCTGGGTAATTTCCAAAATGTTTAAAGTATAGTATAATAAAGTTCATTATTTTCTGGTGAAATATGCTTCTGTTATTAATGAAAAGAAATTAATTTTCACTCCAATGAGGCTATGTAATCTAGAAATGTGTATGTGTTTTTGTAAGGCTTACTAAGTGTGCCTATTTTGATATGAATTTAACAAAGTCTTTATATTTTAACATAGTTTTCAACATTTCACAAAGTCTTGTAATATTAAAAACAATGAACTTTAAACTAGTTGTTTACTTATGGTTATGTCTGTGACATTTGATATTTTATAAGGTTCATGTGAATTAGCATACAGTGGGTGGTATAGAAGAGTAACTCAAATATTTAGTGTTTCCATTTACGTATGAAAAAGGTTAATATAAAACTAGTTTTCCAAATTATACCTCCTCTCACACTTATAGCTATTACTGGACTGCCAGGGTTTCTTCCATTGCTCTTTTAAGTATTGGTCTGATTTTGTTCTTGCTTGCTCCAGTCTTTTATACCCCACTCAACTGTCCTTAGCAATATTTATCTCGTGACACTCTTCTCCTGTGTCAATGCACCCTCTATCCTGGTACTGTATATAAGCAACTCATTAAGATAATGTTACCACTTTTTCTCAACAAAATGTCACTAACAAGTCTCCCAGGGTTACGATTGTTCAGAGATATTTTGAACATTCTACATGTTACCTAGTTGATTGTTGTTAAAGAAAGAGAAAGTTTTTCTGATTGGCAATTCAATTTATGGTATGAATTCCAAGATTATTATTTCAGGCACAGAAGAAAATCGGGTCTCTCATACTCCACATCTGGAATCTAGCATCACACAACAGTCTTGTGGGGGAGAGTCACTTTTGGTTGAGACTATCAGTAATCATATTTGTAGTGATATGGAAACATACATTTGGTTCTCTGGTGTTCATTCGGTGGCTCTGAGGCTGCAATTGAGGGTGATTCTTGAGAGTCTGTAGAAAATTAAGATTTGCTTCTCCTGCGCCTTCTTTTAGTTTGTTGGATTTTAAGTCCTCCTGTGGGACAGTGATGAGTTTACGGACAAACTTACCTGACCAAGTGTTGTTTCAATCGACAGTAATCAACACAGTCTTTAAATGACATATAACAACCAAAATACTGTTTATAAAGTCCTATATGTTTTCTTCAGTTGGTTCATCGAGCATGTGATGTTTTGGGTCTTTTCCCGGGTTGCTTTTGAGACTGGGTCCTTGGTTGAGCACAGTTGTTCCACATCTTCTGCATAATACCAGGCCAAGTGGAATTTACCTTGCCCACACAGTTGGGAAGTGAGGATGAGTGTACATAATTCCAGACTTGATGAGTTATGTTTTTTCAGTTTGAGTAAGGCACACATGATCCAGTCATTCTGAGCCTGGGGTGTTGCCTTTCAGACTTCTCCGGGTCAAGGAGAAGGTTTGTCCACTTCAGTGCTGCTTACTTTCTCATGGTTATTCCAGAGGCTTGGAATGCATCACTCTATGGCTACAGGTTAGGATCCACTCTTAAGTGTGTATATATATATATATATAGTTTGTGCCAATTACCCTAGCCACCCCGAGTAGTAGAACCTCAGCTATCTGGTTTGGGCCTGGCCTGTACTGATAATCAATAATTTTTAAATTCCACCCACAATACAGGAATTAAGTGAAGAGTACGTGTTGTTCTGGATGTTTTGTGGTTCCCCCACTACGGTGCCAATTTTCTATTGACACACTCATGATCTATGTAGATGCTTTCTGTATGGATAGTACCCTCACTGGCCCCTACACTTTATCAATGTAGGATTGTAGCTATAAGTGTGAGAGGAGGTAAATATGTTTTGGAAGTTAACATTTTCTTAAATTGAAAATGTATTTCCAATAACACTTACCTCCTTTCACACTTTCATGCCTTTCTTCCCCACAAGAGCCAGTGTTAGAGACTGGGATGGAGTCAGTCTCAAAAAAGTGATAACATTAATTGAATGAGGTGCTTATATACTGTACCAGGATAGAGGGTGGAGAGTGTCACAAGATATATATTGCTAAGGGCAGTTGAGTAGAGTATAAAAGACTAGAGCAAGAGAGAAGAAAAATCAAACCAATGCTTAGATGGGCAAAGGAAGAAACCATGGCAGTCAAGTAATAGCTGTAAATGTAAGAAGAGTTAAGTATTATTGTAAATACATTTTTGATTTAAGAAAATGTTAACGTTCATTCTTTTTTTTCTCTCTATGATTATAATACTAAAATGTATCAAATATATTTTTTAATTTTGCTGTAACGTATTTGTAACACAGACTGAATCTCTTTCATGGTGTGATTGATTTTTGTTGGCAAAGCATGGTTTTAATAAATTATATTTGGAATAAGAATTTACTGTGTTTTTAAACTACATTTTTTATTTGATCTCTTACAGTTTTTCTGAAAAGAAGAGTGTGTAACAGTATTTCAATCACACTATGGATACAACAAATAATTGAGACTTTTTTTCTTTTATAGGCATCCATGACCAAGAATCTTAATGGTGAAAAAATAATGTATCACTTTAGTGGCAAGTGGAATCCTAATTATCCTTTATTTGAAGTCCTCAACACAGAAACACCTAGGGGTGAGATTATAGATGTAAATGTTGATCTTTCCTTTTTCAGATATCTTGTTCCAGTTTCTGTCTATGTGCCTTTTAAACTTCATTGTTAACAGTAAGTCAAACATATAAAGACATTTATTGTATTTATTATTTTATTGTGGATGTAAACAATACACTTCTCTTTATCTTCTTACTGAATCAACCCTTGAAATTATAATTTTTTACTAAGGGGTAGAGTGGGCAAAATATCCATCAGTGATAAGTAACAGGGCAAATAAATGCCAAATTGCGATTCCTAGCATTTGCATGGTAATGAAGTTATTATACTTATTTTATTGGTTGACATGATTTCATTGTTACAGTCTTTACTAAGTATTATAAGACTTTTTTTGTAATGAAAACATTTACTGTATTTTATTATTTCATATCAAGGACCCAAAGATTCTTTATGTTAATGTATTGGTTTGTGATTTATATTATTTTTTTAACTTTACAAAAGTTGTCACATTCTCTATGTAAATGTGATAGTCCCAGATTTTCAGCTTTAAAATAACATAACATTAAAGGACAACAAGGAACATTTTGGTCCATCTAGGCCATTCTATCCACTACTTTAAATACTAAAAAGCTCAAAGCCAGCCCTTATTATTCAAATATTTATCAAGCTTTTTCTTAAACTCCTTCCTTACAGGCATCCTTTTCTGAGCATGTCACAAGGTTTTATTCAGTGTCATTCAAAATTTAATTAAAGTACATTATTTATCATGGTATATTAATAAAAGCATATTTAATAAATCAAATGCTAATATTATATAAGTTTTAAGTTCTTAATTTTATAAAGAAATATTTTAAACAAATCCTCAATCTCACCCTAGTATAAGAATTGTGAAATTTGCTCTCTAGGTATCCACTCTTCTCTAATTTATTTACTACCCCTCAGAGAAGGAGGAAATTTAATGTAAATTACTCATTATAATATTGTTATCACTCAGACATAGCTTAATTTTTATAGCCTTTAATCTTATTTGGTTACAGAGCCATAAAATAGAAAATCAAATCCTTCTTGCCATGCCCACCTGTCACATCCTTTCTTTCACAAACTGCCAATAGTTCTCTCTGATGTTTAATACTATATTATTTATAACCAATAGAAAACCAGAGTTTTATTCTATCAAATGACATACTATATTATTAGGTCGTCAAGAAATTAATGTCGCCTTTTGGAACACTTTTATTACCCCCCCCCAAAAAAAAGGTACATCACGTATAATAGTTAAACGAACTGCCTAAACGTCATGTTAGTGTAGCCTATATAATGTGTAAAGTTTAGTATACTGTAATCCCTTATAGTGATGGCACACGATGAGACACACATTTGGCATGTAATGCTGTTTGAATACAAGAAGGGAAACAGTGCCTTTGTAGCCACAAAGAATATCAAAGAAGTTTATGGAAATGTTTTGAACGTTCGCAAGTATCAACAATGGTTCAGGAAATTTCATTCAGATGACTTTAGCCTTAAAAACTGTTATGCTCTGAAGACTCTTGTTGAGTCTAACCCAAGGCAACACACTCGTGAAATGGCCCTGAAATTGC
>NW_013671594.1:49068-50893 GCF_000517525.1 Limulus polyphemus
TTTCATGAAACAATATGTAAATGTCTAAGAAATATGGGAAAATTCCATAATCGTGTTTTGGTGCATCACAAACTCTCCGATGATCATCATTTACAACGTGTTAACATTGTTTTGTCTCTTCTGGTGTGTAATGCGCATGAACTATTTGGGACAGAATTGTCACCGGTGATGAGAAATGGAATCTCTATGTGAATATTAAATGACAAAAACAATGGCTCAGTCCTAGACAAAAAACACTTCAGACCCCAAAACCTGGACTCCATCTGCAGAAAGTGATGCTTTGAATGTGGTGAGACATCAAAGGAGTAATTCATTTTGAACTTCTCAATCCACAGCGAACTGACAATGCAGAGATCTATAGTTAGCAACTGGAATGTTTAAATCAAGTCCTTCATCAGAAACACCCTTCACTCGTCAATTTGAAAGATGTTGTTCTTCTCCACGACAATGCATGACCACATGTGGCACGTTTGACGCAACACAAGATTATGAAGTTTGGTTGGGAAGTTCTCCCACACCCACCATATTCTCCAGATATGGCACCATCAGATTACTATCTTTTTCATTTGCTGCAACACCATCTTAATGGGAAAACATATGCAAATGTGGAAGGTGTTAAATAAGATCAAGTGATTTCTTTAATCAAGGTATTAACAACCTGACTGTAAGATGTAAAAGCATCATCAATAAGAATGGAGACTATTTCATTTAATAAATTTTTTGTTTTGATATATAAGTTGTTCGGGTTTTTTCATCTAAAAATAAGCAACATTAATTTTTTGATGACCTAATATATACAAGTATAACATGCTTCTTGCATTCTTCTCAGTACATTTTTAAGTCTCTTTGATGTAACTGTTGTCACTTTTATGGTCAATCAGCAAAAGTGAGTACCTGCTCAAACTTAACTGTTTTAATTTTATTTTATTCCATTAAGTAAGACTGATTTGTATCTCATGAATTGGAAATATGGTGTTAGTTACTTTCTTATATATCATTTCCTTTGGAATTATATATCTGTCGTGTTTACACACACACAGACATATTCAATAGATAAGCTAATGCATAGTGGACATTAACTTTCTTGCAACAGGTAGGTCAAAGTGAGCATGCCATGATCATTTACAGAGTTACATGCAAAATTTAATTAAACTACTATATTATCAATGTATATGGATAAACTTGCATCAAAACATATTTGATAAATCAAATTTTAAGATTATATAAAATTTTAAGGTCTAAATTTTATAATAAAATATTTAAAAGATTCCTTAGTCTCCCCAAGTATGAGAATCATGACATTTGTTTTCTGGGTCTTCTACCTTCTATAATTTATTTACCATTCCTCTCTGAAGTACAAAATGTAATATAAATTGCTCATAATGATATTACAAAGGCAAACTCTAATTTTTATAGCCTTCAATTTTATTTGTTTTTGGAGTAATAAGTGGAAAATCAACCCACATGTCACATTCTCTCTTTCATAAATTGCCAGTAGTTCTCTCTGATGTTATGTAATATATTATTTGTAACCAATAGAAAGGCAAAGTTTTGATCTATCAACTGATGTATTAAGTTGTTTTCAACTCAAAGTATTGTTTATTTCATCTTCAGTTTTACAATTTGCCCAGTGTGTTCAAATTGAGAAGCTTTGGGAATTATTTTAACTCTCTCAATATGTGCTCGGTCCATTTTACTGATCACGTGACCTCTTTGTACTTGTTCAAAGTCTTTATAGATTTGATACTACTAACTTTTAATATAGTGTGTATATGTCCACAAAATTTGGCAATCTTTCAATTAACATTATAAGTCTTTCACATAC
>NW_013671594.1:51255-52627 GCF_000517525.1 Limulus polyphemus
GTTTTGAATAGTCCATATGCAAAGTAATTTTCATGTTAATAAATTAAAAAAAAGAGATTTATCTGTGCATATATCGAGTATTTGTTTGAATAGTTTGAGTGCGAAGTGATTTTCATATTAAGATTAAAAATACTTTTCTACATCTTAAAAATCTCAAATTTCATTTGTGAAATCTCTAAAACCTCATAAATACTTTTCAAATGTTTGTTTTCAGTAAAACATTATAGTTTATGTTATTTTCTCTACCCTAACTCTATACTCAGTTTGTCAATTTGGTCGACCTCATAACTACTAAAAAAAATAGAAATAAATCTAAATTACCTCTTTTTCTTTCTAGAATGACTTCAAATGAAACATGAAACTACATTCGTTTATTCTAAGTAGCTTTAAACTTGTAACAATATACATCTATTTATGATTAAATTTTATTGTTGTATTGCCCTTTGAAACTTGTCTAACTACCATTCGCACCATTGTAAGTTGTAAATCACTTGGGGAACGTGGAGCTTATGTTATGCTATTGATTTACGTTACCCACGAGCTGCTTGCCTTTGTGCCTCATGAAACATTTTTATTATATTATTATTTATTTTACATAATCTAACCTTAACTAACCTAAAGAGATGCCTAGTTTTTACATTTTAGTAACTTTTATAATAATAATAAACAAACATGAGAAACAAGAAATAAAGTACTTACCCATATCTTCTTTTTTTTTTTTTGCTGTTGACTGTCGATGACACCTAACCCTACTTTTTAATAATAATGGTAGTATTGCACGCAATAATTTTTATGTAATTAGATAATGAACTAAAGAACATAGAATAATAACATGGAAAAAGCAGACAATTTCCCCTAACTATCACAATTTTTCTGGCATTCTAACTATGCAACAAGAGCTGTTACAAATTCATCCAAGTTAGTTTCTATCTTTCCCAAGGGAATGAAGCTTGCACTAAAAGAGAAATTGACAATTCTCTGTTCAGAACATAACATAATATAATACATCATTTGATTGATCAAAACCTTGGCTTTCTATTGGTTATAGATAATATAGAATTAAACGTAAGAGAGAATTATTAAGAAATCCTGAAAGGGAGAATGTGACTGGTGGATGTGGTAAGTGGGTCTGACTTTGTATTTGATAGCTCTGTAACTGAACAAAATTGAAGGTTATAAAAATTATGCTTTTCCTGAGTAATGACAACATTATAATGAGTAATTTATGTTAAATTTCATACTTCTTGGAAGGGTGTTAAAAAATGTAGAGAGGAGGGAATGCCTGAAGAAAATGTCACTTTTCTCACATTAGCTACAATTTTATGCTATACAAATTGGTATAACATAAACAAAAAGTAGTTTAATAAAATTT
>NW_013671594.1:53089-55508 GCF_000517525.1 Limulus polyphemus
ATTGGTATAACATAAACAAAAAGTAGTTTAATAAAATTTTGAATGTAAGCCACTAGAACATTGTTTTGTGTGAGTTGTTATTTTTATTTTTAGGTGCATTATTTAGGTAAAAAAAAAAAGATGTGTGTACTGGTACAATTAGTGTACAAAAAAGTAGGCTTAAATTACATTGGCAATCCTTAGTAAAAAAAACATGGGGTCAAAGGTAAGTACTATACTTCTTGTCTTTCATTCATATTTTTACTTATTGTTATAAAAGTAACTAAAATGTAAAAATTAAAAATTTATTAGGTTAGATAAAGTTATATTAGCTAAAATAATAATAATAAAATTTCTTCATGAGGTATGCAGTAATGTGAGCTACATGCACTGAGTGATATACAACTTGTTTAGTGGGATTATTAGTTAGGTACAGTTCAAGGGGCAATAAAACAATGAAATTAAATATAAACGTGTGTATATTGTTATGAGTTCAAACCTATTTAGGATAAAGAAATGAAGTTTCATATTACAATCTGCTGTCATTCTAGAAAGAAAAAAAAAGGGAAGTTGGATTTATTTTTTATGGTGGTTACAAGGTCAGTCATCCCAGTCCATATATTGTTAGGATAGAAAAAATAACAGATAAAATATAAAGCTTTGTTAAAAAAAACATTTTATATTTATTTGGGAGATTTTAGAGGCTCTGCAAATAAAATTTGAAATCTTTCAGATGAAGAAAAATATTTTTAATCTTCACATGAAAATTACTTACACTCAAAGCAGTTAACACTTTAATTGTATATATTCACAGAGAAATCTTTCGTAAAAATTGATTTTCTTGTGTACAAAGGACTTGTAAAGTTTACTGAAAGCTTATCAGATTTCAAGAAGTCACACAAAAGATATTGAAAGTTACAGTATGGTTACACTAATGGTTAATTTGTGGTTACAAGGTCAGTCACATTTACTGACCCTTTAAGTATTATCTAATTTCCAATACATAGCAATCACCTACATATATGCTTTATTATTGATAATTTGTCTTTATTGATTTTTTTTCCACTTGTATCTTCCAGATACGACAGTGTATTTAACAGTTGCTGTGGATGTGGTAATCATGGGAATACAGGAACCTGTAAGGTTTTTGATGGAGACCAAGGCTAAGATATTTGCTCAGAATGAACGTTTTTGGTACTTCTCCAAAAAACCATTTCATGAACAACTTTATCTTAAGCTCAGGCAGGTGAGTGAACAAAAGCCCTAGATCATTAACCCTTTCTGTACCAATGAGTACCTTTCAGGTATTAACCCTTTCTCCATGGGTGCCCTTTGCTGCGCATGACACAAGGTTTTAGTGTCTTACATTCAAAATTTTATTACACTTCTTTTTGTTTATGTTATACCAATTATAATAGCATAAAATCTTAGCTAATAATCCATATTTTAATAGTATACAAGTTTTATGTTCTTAATTCTACAAGGAAATATATAAAAAAATCCTGAATTTCCACTATTGTGACACACATGACACATTTTGTCTTAGTATTTCATCATCCCTATTTTATCCATCACCCCTCGAAAATGTATGGAATTAAACGTAAAATACTCTCTATAAAATCATTATTGCTCAAACAGATCATCATTTTTATAGCCTTCAATTTTATTTGGTTACTGAGCTATCGAATAGAAAATCAGACCCCTCCTGAAAGTTCTCTCTTACATTTCAATATATATGACCCATAACCAATAGAATGTCAAGGTTTTCATCTATCAAATGGTGTATTGTATAACGTTGTGTTCTGAACAGATAACCGCCAATTTCACTCGGAGTAGCAACATCGTTCCTGTGGGGGAAGTTAACGACTAGCTTGGATGAATTTGTAACGGCTTTTGTCGCATAGTTAGAAAGCCAGGAAAATTTGTAGAATTAAGTGAATTTGTCTATTTTGTGCATGTGATTAGTCTATATTCTCTGGTGTATTACTTAATTAAGTAAAAATTGTTAAGTGCTTTACTATAATCACTAAAAAAAAACTACTTTATTTCTTGTTTTTTATATTTATTTATCATTTATTATTATAAAAGTAACTAAAATTAAAAGTATGGATCTTTTTTAAGTTATTTAAGACTAGATAAGGTAAAATAAGTAATAATAATAATATAATTAAAATGGTTCACAAGGCATGCACTTGAGCAGCTCGTGGGTAATGTAATTCGATAGCGTAACGTGAGCTGCATGTTCCCCGAGGTATTTACAACTTATAATGGCAGGGATAGCAGTTAGACACAGTTCAAAGGGCAATAAAAAGGGGCAATAAAACAATAAAATTTCATTATAAATAGATAGATATATAATGTTACTAACTAAGAGCTACTTAAGATAAACAA
The DNA here is from genome assembly GCF_000517525.1 of Limulus polyphemus. Taxonomy (NCBI): domain Eukaryota; kingdom Metazoa; phylum Arthropoda; class Merostomata; order Xiphosura; family Limulidae; genus Limulus; species Limulus polyphemus. Next base: position 55,460 of record NW_013671594.1, read on the forward strand.
ATGTAGTTTCAGGTTACAATTTGAAGTCATTCTAGAAAGAAAAGAAGGT
>NW_013671595.1:0-1608 GCF_000517525.1 Limulus polyphemus
CTCCCTCTAGTCTTACACTGTTAAATTAGGGACGGCTAGCGCAGATAGCCCTCATGTAGCTTTGCGCGAAGTTCAAAACAAACAAACAAACCAGTTCATGTATTAAAACACTAATGCTTATTTCACTGTAATTTTGGCCCCATTCTCTACAGTTTTAAATGAAAACTGGCATTCTGTCTATATTTTTGATGGGCGATTATTTAAGGCATCGTTTCCCAAATTTTTGTCCTCCATATGATTTCTTTCTCGTCCCCCTCTTTTTTTATTTTTTTTAAATGAGTGAAAGTGTGATTTACGTGACGAGATGTAATTCGTGTATACACATCAAAATGCTTTATATATTGTAGTAATTACTTATTATTTACATTAAAAAATATATTAAAACGCTTAATTTTACAATATTGCACTATTAATTGGTTCTACATTATTGGTTCAGTCTTGACACTATAAAGTTTTGTAGTCAGTAGAACACTACCAAATCAACGCCTGATTTCAAAAACCACAACTCTAAATACAAATGTACTTGCTCAGCGTCCCCAAAGGTGTTCTGTTCCAAGAGTAAATAAAACCAAAATTAAGAGTAACAAATATTTTCATTACTTGCTTTGAAGTTCGTATGTCATGCTGTGTTGTAGCCAACAGAGTGTATAATTTTTCTCGTGATTATTGCTATGTGCACATTATATTGATATTATCACGACAGTACAAATTACAACGTTAAGCGTCCCTTATGTGACTTCATTTTACCGACTGACTGACAGACAAAACATTACTGTATGGTGGTGCGAGTGGTTAAAAGAGGTGACCTCCAAGCGGCCCCCTTTCGTCGGGGAAATTGAATATGGGACAGAATATATAGATTATTTACCTTCTATGACACATGAAACAGGATTCCTGGCCTGTTTTGATAGTTGGCAACACCCGTTGTTAAGCTAAGTTTTTTTCTTTGACTAAAAACTATTTTTATTTGATTTATTAAGAGTAGTACAGTATTACCACAAATAGTTCAGCCTTAAAGTCACGTGGTGTTTATGGTTGAGTACACGAGTCTGAAGATGCAAAAATATATAATAGACATATAAAAGATAAATTCATAGGCCAATCAATCCATTAAATGATAGAGTTTGTATATGGCATAATTGTTACGTGTTTTATAGTTCATTGACGTTATTTTTCACGCACTGGTTTTGTTTTTGTTTTGTTTTGAATTTCGCGCAGAGCTACATAGGGCTATCTGCGCTAGCCGTTCCTAATTTAGCAGTGTAAGACTAGAGGGAAGGCAGCTAGTCTTGGACTACTCGTTTACCAACGAATAGTGGGATTGACCGTGACATTATTACGCCACCCCCACGGCTGAAAGGGCGGCGAGCATGTTTGATGGGACGGGGATTCGAGCCCGCTACCCGCAGATTGCGAGTTGACCTCCCTAACCACCTCGCGCACTGGCATGATAAAATATAAATAATTTAGTCTCTAAAGTAGAACAATCTTAAATTCCTACACAATAGCTAGTACACATGGAATCTGTACTATGTACTTGAAAGGATGATTAATAGCGTATATCTGGCCCGGCATGGCCAGGTGGATAAGGTGCTCGACTCACAATCT
>NW_013671595.1:1906-5854 GCF_000517525.1 Limulus polyphemus
AGCCCTCGTGTAGCTTTGCGCGAAATTCCAAAACAAACAAACAAACAAGCGTATATCTTAAACACAGTGTACTTATTGACCTGGCTTGACGAAAACTTGTTTAAATAATTTCACATGAAAAAAAAAAAAATCCTAAAGTTTTGAATGTCAGTCTACGAAATGGCGTCCGTTTGCATTTTTTTTTGGGGGGGTGGTGGTGAAAATTCTATGACCATTGTTTAGAGATAAATGTGAACTGTTCTAGGGGGGTGGGGGCTGCAAAAATCTATAAAGAAGAAAAATGAAATGATTAGCGAAGCCATAATTGGAGGGCTCGAGCGCACGCTCCATCTAATCATTTTCTAATGCACACTGAAAATCGAGCATTTTGATGGTATCTCTACATTTTTTAAATATGTTTTATACATATATGGGTGCATTTTAAGGGTTCGCTCTTAAACCTCCCCACCCCCCTTCCTGCTTACGCGCATGGTTTCACAGCAACATAATATGATTCACAAAACACTAAAGTCGAAACCACATATGTCGTCGTGGGACGTTTCTTTAGAATTAAGAGAAGCCTAACAAATAAGGGTGGAAGGAAAAACAAATTACGTTTACAGCTCCCATGCCAACAGTCGTATGGGAAGATGTAGGGTAAAAGTGAAGGTTTTATACTATTTGTTTAGCGTGTTTGTTTAAGTAGATGAGCCAAAGATGTCTTTTGTTTCCCGTCTAGACTTGCGTAAGAGCTTTGATTTACTTGTTGAATTACACTGATATATACAGAATTCCTTAAGGTTTTGCTGCAATAAACTTTGTGACTAAGATACGAAAAGTTAACGTAGGTGAGTGTGCAAATAATTATCGCTTTTCAAATAATTGTGATTATGTGGTTTAAGTGCAAAGTTGCACGATGGCCTTGGTTTAAGTGCTAAGTTGTACAATGGCCTTGGTTTAAGTGCGAAGTTGTACAATGGCCTTGGTTTAAGTGCTAAGTTGTACAATGGCCTTGGTTTAAGTGCAAAGTTGCACAATGGCCTGGGTTTAAGTGCGAAGTTGCACAATGGCCTTGGTTTAAGTGTTAAGTTGCACAATGGCCTTGGTTTAAGTGCTAAGTTGCACAATGGCCTTGGTTTAAGTGCTAAGTTGCACAATGGACTATCTGCGTTTTATCAACTTTTTGTTTTTTCGACCGAGGACCAGCTAATTCTGATCCCAAAATTTACGGACCACTTCGTACAAAGTTACTTTTTAAACCACTTTTACATTACATTACAGAACAATATATTTAAATAACTATATTTGTTTTCAACCATCTTATGGACTGGCATCGATCCACGGAGCGGCGGTCGGTTAGACTTTACACCATTTTAAGTAAATAAACTTTTAGTGTTACCATAAAAACAATCATTTTTTTTTTCAGTATTGCTTTTAAATCCTTTACTAATATCAAAACATTAACTGCTTGTGAACAGAAAAAGATAGATTTCTGAAAGTGATATGAAAAAACAAAAACATAAAAAAAAACGTTGAAATCTCAAACTGGAAATTTTTATATACAAATATGACCAGTGAAGAAGGTGTTAGTTAAAACATATTCCTTGGTTCTGTGTAAACCAGGTATGTTTGGTTTGAAAGGTTTACAATCCAGCTAAGCGTGATGAAACTGGAGAAATATCATACAACATTTCTCGCGACTTACGCATAGCAAACATGGGAAAAATGTTCTATGATACGTTTAATTTTTATATCAACTTTCATTGTTTTATTATACTAGTTGAGGGTACCCGTTAACAAAGGAATAATTATATAAAGAACAACGTTAGATAATGTTCCCCTTCCGTCTTTATTTTGTTATTAAACCCCCTCATTAGATGCTAATTGCATACCCTGTTCTTTGGAAGGTAAGAATTGACTCATTTAACTAATTATGTGCTTGTGTCTAAATTCAAAGCCAAAAGTCTATAATATCTGGGGCAAATATCATAAACCAAAATATCCCTTGGATACCGTCGGACAGTTTCCAGTTACCATATAAAAAATGACGGTAATCGAGATGGCTAATTCTTGGTGAGGGATGGTAACATACAGACACACATGTATAATGGGTCGTCTTTATATTAAGATTCTAGAAACTTATTTTAAGATGTACATATCACTTCACTTCCCTTGGTTTGAATGTGAACTAGAACAATCTGTGACTTGAAACATTGATTTTCTGATCGTCACAAGCTCGAATGTTTTATATGTTCTGTTTTTACAGTGAATAATTAGCAAGGAAGAGGACGCGGTAACTTCCGTCTCTTTCAGAAAGAAGAAAGGAAGTTATTGCCAGAGTACGGGTTTGTTGTTGTAAAGCCTACATAGCTTTAGTTTATTGTTAACAGACAGAGTACGGGTTTATTGTTTTAAAGTTTACAAAGCTCTACCTTATTGTTAACCGATATAGTACGGGTTTGTTATTGTAAAGTCTACATAGCTTTAGTTTATTGTTAACCGACATAGTATGGGTTTGTTAATGTAAAGTTTACAAAGCTTTAGTTTATTGTTAACCGACATAGTATGGGTTTATTGTTTTAAAGTTTACAAAGCTCTACCTTATTGTTAACCGACATAGTATGGGTAGTTGTTGTAAACCATACGAAGCTTTAGTTTATTGTTAACCGATAGAGTGGGTTTGTTGTTGTAAAGCCTACAAAGCTTTAGCTTATTGTTGACCGACATAGTATGGGTTTGTTATTGTAAACCCTACATAGCTTTAGTTTATTGTTAACAGACAGAGTACGGGTTTATTGTTTTAAAGTTTACAAAGCTCTACCTTATTGTTAACCGACATAGTATGGGTAGTTGTTGTAAACCATACGAAGCTTTAGTTTATTGTTGACAGACAGAGTACGGGTTTGTTGTTGCAAAGCCTACAAATTTTTAGCTTATTGTTAACCGACATAGTACGGGTTTGTTGTTGTAAAGCCTACGAAGCTTTAGTTTATTGTTAACCGACATAGTACGGGTTTGTTGTTGTAAAGCCTACGAAGCTCTAGCTTATTGTTAACCGACATAGTACGGGTTTGTTGTTGTAAAGCCTACAAGCTCTAGCTTATTGTTAACCGACATAGTACGGGTTTGTTGTTGTAAAGCCTACAAAGCTTTAGTTTATTGTTAACCGACATAGTACGGGTTTGTTGTTGTAAAGTTTACGAAGCTCTAGTTTATTGTTAACCGACATAGTATGGGTTTGTTATTGTAAAGCCTACGAAGCTCTAGCTTATTGTAACCGAAAGAAGAGTTTTCAACTTGTCGAAATATTGCCAGCTTTGTGTGAGAGACTAATGAGGCTAGACGTGTTTATTTTAGCTGGGGGAGCTGTCAACTTCAGCTATTTGTCATATTTCCTTTTAGGCTTATAAGATGTTGTCAGGATCTGAAGTGAGTTTCTTTACATTTTGTCTTCCTTTTCTCTACATTATTTTCTTCGTTGTGTACTTTCTTTCTTTTGTTTAAGCACAAAGCTGCACAATGGGCTATCTGCGCTGTGCAATCACAGAGCTTATAAATTGGTCGCTGATGCCCGAGGATGGTGGCGGCCTGTTTGGTACTGTCAGGTTTCGAATGGCACAGCTAGCGCAAATGGACTAAAATACCAGGTATCCATAAGATTTAGTTAAAGCCGCCCATAGTTTTAAAGTATTGACCAGGGGGTTTCTTTGCTTGTAAGTAAGCTCAAAGCTACACAATGGGCTATCTGTGCTCTGCCCACCACAGGCATCGAAACCCGGATTCCTGCGTTGTAACTCTACAGACTTGTGCCGTTGGGGGGGGGGGAGCTGACAGGAGGGAAGGCAGCCAGCCAGCACCCCTTTACTAAATGAACTTTGTGTAACTTTATGAACCAAATAATGGGATTGACTCTCACTTTTATAACGCGTTCATAGTTGAAATTGCGGAGTGTGTTCAAGGGTGTCACGT
>NW_013671595.1:6804-7963 GCF_000517525.1 Limulus polyphemus
TACTATGTGTTGTTATATATATATATATATATATATATAATATATAAAGAAATACCGCCACATGGTTGTAAATTTGTAAATAGTGTACGACAGGTGGCAACCACGTGTAGGAAATCCTTTCAGCTTGGAAGACTCAGTGCCAACACATGTTCATTTTAGCACTGTCAAATGGAAAGAAGATAATATTTCTGTGTTGTTGTTTTGTGTGTGTGTGTGTGTGTGTGGCAAGGCGTTTGACTTTTTTACTGTTTGTTGATTTTTCGTAGCTGTGAGAATCTCTTGACAGAATTAAATTAATTTCTGTAAAGACACTAATGTTAAAAATGTTTTTTTGTTCTTTACCTGGTTTTACTCTAGTCTTTATTCACCTTGTGTAAATATTTTCTTTCGGGAGCACCCCCCCATATTTTCTTTCGACCCCCCCCCCCAGTGGCACAGCGGTATGTCTGTGGACTTATATCGCTAGAAACCAGCCTTTTGTGTAGCTTTGTGCTTAACTACAAACAAATATATATTTTTCGGCTCCCCCAGTGGCACAGCGGTATGTCTGTGGACTTACAACACTAGAAACCAGCCCTTTGTGTAGTTTTGTGCTTAACTACAAACAAAGAAATACCCCCCCCCACTCACCCCAGTGGCACAGCGGTATGTCTGTGAACTTACAACGCTAGAAACCAGCCTTTTGTGTAGCTTTGTGCTGAACTACAAACAAAGAACTATTTTTTGGGTTACTTTTTCAATTTCAATTTACCCATTTTCAGTAACTTTATTATCGATTTACTTCATATAAATACATTTCAATAGTTCCAACTTATTGTGACTGAAGTTTACTTGGTATGCCGGTTTAGTAAAAATCCGTTTACGCCTTGATTTAACAATCTTACGAAGGAACAACTTATCGTGACTTAAGTTTACTTGGTATGCCGGTTTAGTAAAAATCCGTTTACGCCTTGATTTAACAATCTTACGAAGGAACAACTTATTGTGACTGAAGTTTACTTGGTATACCGGTTTAGTAAAAATCCGTTTACGCCTTGATTTAACAATCTTACGAAGGAACAACTTATTGTGACTGAAGTTTACTTGGTATGCCGGTTTAGTAAAAATCCGTTTACGCCTTGATTTAACAATCTTACGAAGGAACAACTTATCGCGACTG
>NW_013671595.1:8963-18756 GCF_000517525.1 Limulus polyphemus
GACTGAAGTTTACTTGGTATGCCGGTTTAGTAAAAATCCGTTTACGCCTTGATTTAACAATCTTACGAAGGAACAACTTATCGTGACTTAAGTTTACTTGGTATGCCGGTTTAGTAAAAATCCGTTTACGCCTTGATTTAACAATCTTACGAAGGAACAACTTATTGCATGTTCTTTTATATTTAGTTTTATAAAGTTTAAATAACATTTAAATAATCTTACATTTTTACTATAAAGACTTTTGCATTTTTTGCCTTAGTATATGGAAATATATTCACCCGGATTTTAGTTTGTTGCTTTTTCTTGGGATTGTCTCCATTAATCTAAATGTTTCTTCAAAAGTTATTTCAATTCCGATACATAAACGTAGCTTGTATTTGATCAGAAGTTTTAACAATCCTTTTAAAACCCTTTGAATTTTGTAGATGTTCAGGTTGTTTTGGTTGTATACTTACATTGGGAAGGTAAACTATCTCGTCTGACAAAATATATTCTCAAGAACGAAGACTAAATTTTGATTTCGCAACTCATCTAACCGATCGCGTGCTGAATGGAATTTTTGCGTTAGTCGTCTTCCGTCGTATATATATATCTGGACGTGGGAAGCAGTAATACAACCAAGGAAAACACGCATTTTTTTTAGTATAATGGTCACGCCAACTCCATCAAGGCAAAAGAAGTCGATCTTGTTTTTATTCACCATTGTTTCGTCCCTGCGTATTGATCTTTTCTTTATTCACCACTGTTTCGTCCCTGCGTATTGATCTTTATTTTTATTCATCATTTTTTCGACCCTGCGTATTAATCTTTTTTTTTATTCATCATTGTTTCGTCTCTGCGTATTGACCTTTTTTATTCACTATTTTTTCGTCCCTGCGTATTGATCTTTTGTTTACTTACCATTTTTTTTCGTCCCTGCGTGTTGATCTTTTTTTTATTCACCATTGTTTCGTCCCTGCGTATTGACGTTTTTTTATTCACCATTCTTTCGTCCCTGCGTGTTGATCTTTTTTTTTATTCACCATTTTTTCGTCCCTGCGTAAAGTTTTGTAATTTACGCTATATTGTGTTGTAAGCATTTATCTCGTCGTCAAAGTAATCACGAAAAAAAATAAGATAATGGACACTTATTAAGTAATTTAGAAACGTTTAAAATCAGACAAACTGGAGCCTGACATCTTTACTGTAGATACGAATTACTCAAACTGGACCCCGACACCTATACTGTAAATACGAATTACTCAAAGTGGAGCAGCCGACATCTATACTGTAGATACGAATTACTCAAACTAGAGCAGCCTGCCACCTATACTGTAGATACGAATTATTGAAACTGGAGCGTGATACTATACTATAGATACGAATTACTCGAACTGGAGCCTGACACCTATACGGTTGATAAAAATTACTCGAACTGGAGCCTGACACCTATACAGTTGATAAGAATTACTCGAACTGGAGCCTGACACCTATACGGTAGATACGAATTATTCAAAGTGGACCTTGATACCTATACTGTAAATATGAATTACTCAAACTGGGGCAGCCGGACACCTATACTGCAGATACGAATTACTCAAACTGGAGCTTGACAATTTTACTGTAGATACGAATTACTGAAACTGGAGCAGCCTGACACCTATACTGTAGATACAAATTACTCAAACTGGAGCCTGGCAATTTTTACTGTAGATTCGAATTACTCAAACTGGAGCCTGACAATTTTAATGTAGATACGAATTACTCAAACTGGAGCCTGACAATTTTTACTGTACATACAAATTACTCAAACTGGAGCCTGACAATTTTACTGTAGATACGAATTACTCAAACTGGAGCAGCCTGACACCTATACCGTAGATATGAATTACTCAAAGCTGTGGATATTCAGTTTGCAATGTGTTGCAAAAGATTAATAATAAATGTAAGTAGTTATAAATCAAAATTGTAAATATCCTTTAAGATGAAGTAATTTTTTTTTATATAAAAGTTGGATTTGCTACCTAGTAAGGTATTCATAATAAAACCAAAATCAAATTAGTATACGAAAAATGCTATGCGTTTTTTTTAATATATAACTATTTTTACTTAAAACTCTTCGACATTGGAAGGAAACGTTTACTGCTAAATTATTGGCAAAAACCTCTTTACTTTGCTAGAAATAAGACAGAAAATGGTAGGGGACTAATTACTGAAGAGGAAGTCTACGCCTGGTGTTTTCGATTTCAGACATGTACAATGTATGAATACGCATCAAAAAAGTCTGTTTTGAGAACTGTCATGCTAAGCCTAAGACTGTGGACAGATCATTTTGATCAGTCTGTCTAGTCTAGGTCGACATTATCATCTTGGCTTTTATAGCTTTTAAGTTGGCTTTTTTATTCGTTAACCACACATTATGCACATCCGTTCACAACTAATTTGTGTAATATCGCGGCTATTTTTATGGATTTTCCCAAGTTACGTTACGTGTAAATGTACACATTTTGTTCTTCAGTTTCCTTGTACAATTTAACGCAGTTTTATTGGTTGTTTCATTTATACCGGTGATTGGGAAATCCATTGACAGATTGTTAACCACATGGAATGAAATGTTGGGGGCCAAAACGCTGGAACAATATCACTGATGCGATTCCCTGGCGACTTCACGATATTGTCTTTCGAAACTTTTATTAATGTATCATTATACACGAAAAAGTCGGTTTCTAATGAAAAATAGAACTGTTATGCAGTTTTTGTGAATTTCCTCAAATCACTTGATGTTCGTGTGTTAGTTTTCTTACATAGTTTATCGCAGTTTCCTGGTTTGTTTAATTTACACCAGGTGGTCATAAAATGGTGGCAATAGCTGTCCTCAAATTGCGGTTCAAATGTGAACAAGATCCAATATGGCGGCTTAACTGACAATATTGGTTGCTGTTTTTCATCCACCCGCATGGCTTCACAATGCTTTTGCGTACTACCTTATGTAAGGGGGGGGGGGGGATATTCCTTCTAATTTTTTCAATCCATGTGCGGAATGAATTTTTTCGTTTACACCAGTATCAAGGCAATGTACGGATGTGCGCTGCCAGTTTTGTGTTTTTTGGGATATTTTTAGACCATCGATCCTATTGGATCAGTAGGCGGCTTTGCAATGCTACCAGCTGGTTATTTGGGCGTTAGGCCTAACGACTGCCAGGGTAACTAAGGCCGTCAACGTGTTAACTGAGGAAGTGCGCGGCTGGAATAATGAAGTGGGTAGCTGGAATAATGAAGTGCGCGGTTCTTGATTGGTTGTTGTGTGACCACACAGCTTAGAGGGAAAACTGGCGGGGGGGGATGTCTTATTTTTGTACTCTTTAACCTTTGGACCATCCATAGGTGCAATGACCTGCATATGTCTTACACCTGAAAATTAGGTTTGTGTAACAACCTTTCCTTTAGTGGAATATCAATCTTTTGTGGCACAACTCCATATTTTGGAGTGGTAAATTTGATCTCATAACTTTCGTCAAGAAGCGAATCTGGTAGTGTTCGGTTGTGGATTTTCTAGAATATATTTACTTATAAAATTAAGGACTTTAAACTTATATAATAATAAAAGTTGATTTATTACCTACGTTTTGATGTCACGTTTATTCGTATACCGTGATAATGAAGTAGTTTTATTAAATTTTGAAAATAACTCACTAAAAAAAGTCGTGACATGAGAACTTTGACCTGCCCTTTACGAGAATTAAAATGCTTCATTTGTTATTCGTTATGCTTTTGCCAACTCAATTTTGGTTGTATGACGCGTATCAATACAATTTCCAAGGGTAAGACCTCGGAGATGTCTCTGAATCACCACAATGATTTTGTAACCGGGTAGGGTCCCCCCCACACTTCATTACATACTAGAGCAAGTATCTCCCTCTACCGCTCGAATTCTAAATTACTCGCTTGTCAATGGACTCTTGAATGTCAATATATGCAGCGCAGTAGCAAAATATTAATCGTCATAACACTTTTAAGGCATGCCTGCTTGAAAACATGACAGATGCATATATATACCAAAAAAAGGATGTAAATAGTTGTGTGAGATTGAATGTTTGTGTTTTATTCAGTTGTTACCTACAAGATATCAAATCTATTCTAATTATAAAATAAAAATATATTTATGCCTTCCATTACACACTCCTGACAAAAACTGAAACGCAATTATTGGTCGACAAAACATATATTCCCGATCAACTAAATTTAGTCCAAAAAAAAGAGCTGTACAATTTTTTTTCACCAAGTTATTTTCTGTAAGAAATTGAACGTTGAAGTTGGACTCGCGAATAAAACATGTTCAACATATTGCGTAGAATAACAAGAGTATTATTTGGCTTAAAATGTGATTGAGGTAGTGTTAGTTATGCAATATGGAAGTTAGACTTTTGGAGATAATTCATTTGGATATTAATTCGTTTGGCAACATTTCGAGCAAACGCTCTTTCTTCAAGGTAGAAGAAACAGGCTTAGCCCGCAAGGAACTCTCTGAATGGAATACAATACACAAGATAGAAACGCGAGTTGAAAACTATCACGTTATGACAATATAACAAATTTAATGAATAAGGTTTGTTGCTTATCTTTAAGCACAAAGCTACAAAAATGGGCTATCTGTGCTGTGCCCTCAGACGTACTGCTGAGTCACTGGGGAAGCGAATGAAAAATCTAACAGAGTATAAATTAAAAAGTAGAAATACCAGTGGGGAGGGAATGAAAAATCTAACAGAGTATAGATTAAAAAGTAGAAATACCAGTGGGGAGCGAATGAAAAATCTAACAGAGTATAGATTATAAAGTAGAAATACCAGTGGGGAGCGAATGAAAAATCTAACAGAGTATAGATTAAAAAGTAGAAATACCAATACAATTATGAAAGCATATATAATATATAAAACATGCGAAACACAGAGGTAACATGAAAATTTTGTATAACACGTTAGAATAAACAATGAATGATTAATATTATAAAATCATAAAAACCTCAATGTTTCTTTAATACTAAAAGATCTTATACAACCTAGTTAAAGAATATTCCATTTTTGATTATGATTCTTTGATTGGTGTTTCAGAAGACACGTGATTACTCTGCTATATCCAATGGAATTATCAGCTTTCAGCCCTTTGCTGAAACGTTGAGCTACAAGCTTACCTTAATGTTTAGTTGAAATGTTATATAATAGTTTTAGTGTGCGTTTAGCGAGTGTACGACTGGTTTCTTCCTATGTAGTTGTAGTCAGAGTTATCACAAATAATACAATAAATTATACACTTAGATGTACAGATGAAATGGTTATTAACAGAATAGGCTGATCCTTAGTAGGTGTTCTTGTGTAGTTGTAGTCAGAGTTATCACAAATAATACAATAAATTATACACTGATCCTTAGTAGGTGTTCCTGTGTAGTTGTAGTCAGAGTTGTCACAAATAATACAATAAATTATACACTGCTCCTTAGTAGGTGTTCCTGTGTAGTTGTAGTCAGAGTTATCACAAATAATACAATAAATTATACACTGATCCTTAGTAGGTGTTCCTGTGTAGTTGTAGTCAGAGTTAGCACAAATAATACAATAAATTATACACTGATCCTTAGTAGGTGTTCCTGTGTAGTTGTAGTCAGAGTTATCACAAATAATACAATAAATTATACACTGATCCTTAGTAGGTGTTCCTGTGTATCCAATTATATCAAAATTATTATGTACAAACATTCACCGTAACTAAATCCGTAAATAACTCGTATTCGAAGATTCTTGTTTCATCATAAAATTTAATCAAAGAAGATTTAACGTACTTGCAGTTTAGTTATCTTAACGAATAATAAAAATAAAAGTTATTACTTCCTCGAACTTTAAATAAGCTTATACAAAGTTTACAAAAAATGTTGTAGGGTTAACAGAAGCACGAAAAACAAATCTCTGTGTTCTGATACATTACATTAATTATTTAATGTTGTCTGTACGTCTCTAGAGGAAACCTCATGGTTTGAAAGTTAATCTTTGCGGTCTGATACATTACATTAAGCCCGGCATGGCCAGGTGGTTAGGGCGCTCTACTCGCAATCTGAGGGTCGTGGGTTCGAATCCCCATCCCATTAAACATGCTTGGCTTTTCAGCCGTGGGAGCGTTATAATGTCACGGTCAATCCCCCTATTCGTTGGTAAAAGAGTAGCCCAAGAGTTGGCGGTGAGTGGTGATGACTAACTGCTTTTCCTCTAGTCTTACACTGCTAAATTAGGGACGGCTAGCACAGATAGCCCTCGTGTAGCTTTGCGCGAAATCCATAACAAACAAACAAACTGTACGTCTCTAGAGGAAACCTCATGGTTTGAAACTTAATCTCATGCCACTAACTACTTAAAGTTCAAATTGCATCTCTTGGAAGTTTCCCTGTAGAATTTCTAAAAAAAAAGAAAGATCCATTTTCCTTCACTAGTTTTGAATGCAAGTAGTTAGTGAATTGTATACAGCTGATGAGCTAAAAACTTGAACTCAACTCAATACGTTTTTTATTACAAGATTTGATTGTAGAGTTCGGATCAAAGAACTTGATGATTCTCTTAGTTGAAATCAGCACCCATAATGAACCCACTTTGTAGCACCCATAATGAAACCACTTTGTATTTTTTATCAGCTTCTAACAAGCAGTTCGTTATACATGACATGAAAATCTGTATCACCCTGATTAGCATATATATATATATATTTTTATCTTGGAACTAATGATCAAAGATACACGCGGAATAAAGCAATAAAGAATTGAAACCGAAATCCCTTCTGTATATCGTCGTGGGAACACGCCCCCAGTCTTCATGCTTCACAGACCACACCCATGGCTATGATATTTGAAGACCATATTTGTACTCTTAAGGTTGTGGCATGCAGACGAGACGGTTAAACTAGCCTGTTTAATATGCATAACTTGAATATCACTAATAGCTAAAAACTCAACCATTTTAACCTGTATGCATAACTTGAATATCACTAATAGCTAAAAACTCAACCATTTTAACCTGTATGCATAACTTGAATATCACTAATAGCTAAAAACTCAACCATTTTAACCTGTATGCATAACTTGAATATCACTAATAGGTAAAAACTCAACCATTTTAACCTGTATGCATAACTTGAATATCACTAATAGGTAAAAACTCAACCATTTTAACCTGTAGATCTCAGGAGTAAGTACCAAAAAATTTGAACTTAACAAAAGGTGAACAACGTCGAAGTCAATTGTAGTACTGATTGTCCACAGACACGTACAATTGCTTTTCAGGCATGCAAATAAAACGATGTGAACATTTTGAAACGAATTGTTTTTCATGTTAAATTCTAAACTATAATGTGCTGCCATAACATGCTACATATCGAAACGACAGATAAAAAAAAACAACACAAAAACATTTCTATAAAAACGTATCTTTACGTCAATGTTTCTCTTAAGACATCAGTGAATTTACATTTAAAACTAAACTACATTGGAAACCTCGATAAATACAGTAAATTAATCCTGTTTGTTTGTTTTGAATTTCGCGTAAAGCTACACGAGGGCTATCTGCGCTAGCCTTCCCTAATTTAGCAGTGTAAGACTAGAGTGAAGACAGCTAGTCATCACCATCCACCGCCAACTCTTGGGCTACTCTTTTACCAACGAATAGTGGGATTGACCGTCACTTTATAACGCTCCCACGCCTGAAAGGGCGAGCATGCTTGGTGGGACGGGAATTCGAACCCGCGACCCTCAGATTGCGAGTCGAGCGCCCTAACCACCTAGCCATGGCGGGCCCAAATTAATAATGATAACTTCAGTTCACACATTTAGATACTAAAATTTTTGTTGCATAAAGAAAGCGTTTCGATTGAGGTATCTTTTTATTAGGTCGAGCCCAGAATACCATTTGTGTTGTTGAAGCTGCTATTTTTATCACGATAAAAAGGTCGGAGCTGTATTATTACTAAAAACTAATGAATGTAGTGTTCAGAAAGTATTAGGCTTATGGGCGATATAACTAACGATAGGTGGGTGTTGAATGTAATCGAATAAATGAGAAATTACAATGTTTGATTTTTGGATGATGATAAATGTCTTGTCTCTGCCATGCAAAGAAATATACATACATAACTTTTTTTTTTCAACTAATTCATTGTAATTATAGTATCCAATGTGTTTTGAATGACTGGTATTTCCGCTTGTTTTTTTTAATTCATTTATTCCATTTATGTGTATTAAGCACAATGTGGGTTTGTTTCCAGGAATGCCCATCAGGAGTGTAATGGTCCTCGACGACGAATCTCGGCCTGCAGAGCTCCAAGCGTGTCATCCACGCGGAGAAGCTAAGTAAGATAAACAGTTTGTTTCTAGCGAAAACATTATATATGTGTGATACATTAAAGGTCTTTTCTTTTAACGTGTTCGGAAATACAGGATATAAGTTTCAAGCAGATATTAGATATTGATAATTTTGTTGGCTGCTAACGTGTTCGGAAATATAGGATACAAGTTTTAAGTAAATATTGTATATTGATAATTTTGTTGTCTGTTAACGTGTTCGGAAATACAGGATACAAGTTTCAAGGAATTATTAGATATTGCTAATTTTATTGGCTGCTAACGTGTTCGGAAATACAGGATACAAGTTTCAAGTAAATATCAGATATTGATAATATGTTGGCTGCTTAGGGTTATAAGAACTCATGACTCTTGTGTTATTTAACATGTAGCGAATAAAGACATTTTACATGACTGAAAATCGTGACAGTAGAGTAAGTAAGACAGCTTTTCCCAAACTTTTCTCATCCACGCCCCCCCCCCCCAATAAATAAATATGGTTTCTTCGCGCACTCCTTTTTTAAATGGGTGAAAGAGTGAGTTAAGTGACGACGTTTGATACACGGATACGCATTTAAATGCTATATGTGTTGTAGTAATTAATTATTATTTTTATTAATAAAAATATATTAAAACGCTTAATTTTGCATTATTGCACTATTGATTCTACCATAAATGCTCACGCCCCCTGGGAGGCGCGCCCCATATTTTGGGAAACGCTAAAGGTCTTACATACTTACCTAGAAACCCAAATAACTCAGTTCAGGTTAAGAAAATAATATATTATAGCTTGACGTAAAACAAACGTTTAGTTTAACCACTGAGGAAATTATGCATTCGGTCGATTAATGTAAACATTGAGATAGTTGAGTTAAATATTGTGATATGTTCTTTTTAGCTGTTGAATGTTGACCATATTATTGGTACAACAATCGAACGATGACAAATTAATACATAGATTATTATTAATATTGTGAAATGTCCTTTTAGCAGTTAAACTGTTGAATGTTAACCATATTATTGGTACAACAATCCAACGATGACAAATTAATACATAGATTATTGTTAATATTGTGAAATGTCCTTTTTAGCAGTTGAATGTTAACCATATCATTGGTACAACAATCCAAAGATGACAAATTAATACACAGATTATTGTTAATATTGTAAAATGTCCTTTTTAGCAGTTAGAATATTAACCATATTATTGGTACAACAATCCAACGATGACAAATTAATACATAGATTATTGTTAATATTGTGAAATGTCCTTTTTAGCAATTGAATATTAACCATATTATTGGTACAACAATCCAACGATGACAAATTAATACATAGATTATTGTTAATATTGTGAAATGTCCTTTTTAGCAATTAGAATAATAACCATATTATTGGTACAACAATCCAACGATGACAAATTAATACATAGATTATTGTTAA
>NW_013671595.1:19624-20892 GCF_000517525.1 Limulus polyphemus
GAGGTTGCCCGCTAAGTCACGATCCTTCTAGAAACTCCAGCGCGCATGCTCCCAGCGTCGCGTGACTTCCGCTGGCGTAACATTTAACTCGTCATTCAGCATAGACCATGGGCGTAATCTCAACAAAGGACTTTGAGAAATAAAAGTTTGTACATTTACTAATCTAAAGGACTCAATTGTATATTATAAATATATATGTAACCGATACTAACCTTTTTCAACTGTATCGCCAATTTTGAAGCCGAGAATAACAATTTACAGTACACTTTTAAAAGTTTATACTTCTATCAAGCTCTAGTTAACAAAAGAAACTGCTTATTCTCCAACGACAGTTAGCTTACTTTATGTAATCAACATACCCAATAGTGTGTCGTGCGGCTAAAACAATCCGCACGACAAACTGTGTGTTATTAACAGGAGTGATAGTTTAGCAATTTTCCACTTTCTGTATCTCGGACTTTGCTTATCCAAACTATTCGATTCTTTCAGTTGAAATGCTCTACTGGTCCCTTACTTCACATACCAAATTTCAAGACAATCCATTAAGAAACACACGAGATATAAAATCTCCGATCTCTTCCTTTTTTTCTTTCTTTGCATCAATCGCACCGAAAATTTAGTTGATAAAACACATACTTAACTTTGGTGAATTTTCCTCAACTTTTGTACACTGATACATGTTTATAACCTATAATTAGGTGTCAAATTTGGTCTCAATATAAACCACGTGTGCAAAGTTATTCAACAAAAACAGCTCAGTTTTGAACAAAACTTTTGCAAAAGTCACGTGAGCTATCGGTCTCAAATTTTTACCACAGTTTCACCTAACATTAAAAATGGACTGTATTTAATTTTTTGTTATTCGGATTAAAAACAGCTGTTTTAGAGGGGGGAAACTACCACCATATATTTTAAAAAATCTGGTTAGTTCTGTAAAGTAAATGTCTGTTTCGAAGAATATGGTTGCGATACTAAAGCTAATGTTGGTTACTATTGAGTGTCACTTTCTTATTTGCTGTGTGGCTTGTTGGTGTGTATTGAAAAAATCATGATGTCGAATCAAAAACACATTAGGTGTGAAAAAAAAAAGGTACGGCCAAAAAAGGACTAGGTGTGTGACTTAAAGAAATGAAATCAAAATTGGCGGCCAAACTGATAACTATAATTATAGCATTGATAAGACTGTTACAGCAAATATTCATTCATTAGTTAGCTAGGCCGTGTATTTTGTTTTACCCACCATCATGCTCCAAGTTGAACGAAATACA
>NW_013671595.1:21116-24353 GCF_000517525.1 Limulus polyphemus
TGTATTTCGTTCAACTTGGAGCATGATGGTGGGTAAAACAAAATACGCGGCCTAGCTAACTAATGAATGAATATTTTCTGTTAAATTCTTATTAACGTTATAAGTGTAGCTACCAGTTTGACCGACAATTTTGATTTCTCTCCTTTAACTCGCGTGCACACTTCTTTTTTGGACGCACCTTTTTTTTTCTCACACCTAAGGTGTTTTTTATTAGATAACTTCCAACAAGAAAGTTGCTAAAAATACAGTTTTTCTATAATTTAACAGAAGTTTGTTTGTTTGTTTGTCCACTGACTATTGTTTTTGGACCTGTCAAAGATGGTTTAATCAACTAGGAATGATTTTAAGATGTATACATTTCATATATAGAGATCAATCAGTGGGGGTGGCCATTAGGGCTATTCATGGGATTTCTCCAGTTCCCTCTTTCATTACATGGGGTATACATAAGGCCTTTATAATTTCAATCATTACTGGCATATTCAAAACAAAGATATAGACTATTTATATTTATAACTGGTGAAATATTAATTCTACAGATACATTTCGTATTTAAAGCCCATTAATCATTTGACGGATTTCTTATTCACACATTTTTTATACATACTTTCCAGATAGACGTTCTTATACTAAGTGATATGTTTTTAAGTTACGTGTTACCAGGGGTGTAGGATGCAGTTGCAAAGTAGGGGGTGCTTGGCTAGATATGCAGATTTTAAAATGAGAGATTGAAAGTATTAGGGGGGTCTAGGGATATGTACAACAAAAAAGTAATATAATAATATATAATTGTGGTGCCGTTCAGACACCTCTGGTTACATATTACTTTTTTGATTAAAAAACACTAAAACAGAAAATAAAATATTATTGAAAAAAATGGAGCCCAGTGGACATGATTAATTTTATTCTGATGTACTTTCAACCTTTAGGCCAGGATTATTTTATTTTTCGTTTTACGATTCGGTCGACTCCAAAATTTCATATGCGAAAGAAAATATATATAATTTGCATTTCGCGGGATTTCATGTTTCCGAGAAAAAAATAATAATATGATTTCGTTTTTCTTCAATTTCCGAGGCGGCATTTTGCTCCTTAAAAAAAAATCGAAATTGATATGATAAAATGATCGAACATTGCGACAACACATATATAACGTAACACGACGAGAACTTTGTGCTAGATGTATTTTTACGTTCAACCTTACGCCACAATCTTGGGCGCATATTTTTACTATATTATTTCGCAAATTAAAAAAACGATCAATGATGGTATTTTTCACTGCTTGGAGTGGATGAAACAATAGTGCATCTCGCGAGTCGCGTGCAAAATGCTGGTATGGATCTTGGTAATTATAAGGAAAAGTATAGATATTGTGAGAGTCCCCAGTGGCACAACGGTATGTTTGTGGACTTACAGCGCTAGAATCCGGGTTTCGATACTCGTTGTGGGCAGAGCGCAGATAGCCCATTGTGTAGCTTTGTGTTTAATTACAATCAGATATTGTGAGGCATTCAATACAAAAAATTAATTTGGATGAAACCATTGACAAAACTACTGACAACTTAAGAATCGAATTCAAATTAAGACATGCACAAATAGTAGCAATAAATAATAATAAAAATTATCATTTATATAGCGCCCTCTCCTATTTAGCCCGAATGTGCTTCTTGTAAATCACTGATGGTAGGCATCACATGTTTCGTAGATTTTTTTTTTCTTAAATATGTCAAGACTAAACGCCGAAATTATACTAGTTGGTTTTAGAGACAACGTGTCTAGATTATTGGAACTAATTGACATACCTTGTAGACACCTAAATTACATGCACGTTAGTAACTGGTAGCATAATCTTATTTTATTTTTCCCCTTATCTGATCCCTTGCTTCATTGGCAAATTTTCGTAAAAATAAAAATAAAAAACCCTGGCCTTGTATTGCTACCGACATATTTCGATTAAAAAACTTTCAAAAAAAATCTCTCACTTGGTGTTGCAAGGATACATCTGCTAGTTAATAATAATTAGTGTTAATTTTGAGCGACAGGCAACTGCAAAAAGCCTCTATGAACACTGTTTTAGGTCATCAATTAGATACCATCCCTGTAAAGTGTTTTCAGCTTTTATCCAAAGAACGCCTAAAAGTAAAACGGTCAGGCCTAATTAACTTCTCATATGTAAAAGTCCGTGTACCATGCCTATCACATTTGGCCAATATAGCTATTACTATTTATGGGATTTAATATTATGTATCAAATCTATCTAATACTGTAAACAACTAAAATATATATTGAATTAATTAAATCTAATACTATAAATTACATAGACACATATAAACTGACGTCTTATTTATAATTTAGTATACGACAAGTCCTAGATGTTCACAGAGCAATAATACAGTCTGTGTAAATATGAATGCCTTAGCTTAGTTTGCTTTTATTTACAAACTAGTTTAACACTAGAAAAGTAGATTAGTTACAGTTTTTATCCGTGAGTCCCCGGGTGGGTCGGGGGTAGGTTTTTTTAGACTTAAACACTAAAATCCGGGGTTGTTAACCTTGGTAACAAAACGCAGATAACTCATTTTGTAATTTTCTATTAAGATTTAGTTAAATATAATACAATATAAGCAGCCCCAAATGAAGAAAACAGTTCCAAAAATTACGCTTTTTTTTTCCATTCTCAATCTCAAGTTATTCATCGGAATTAGTTAGTTTGTTATGGATTTCGCTCAAAGCTACACGAGGGCTATCTGCGCTAGCCGTCCATAATTTAGCAGTGTAAGACTAGAGGGAAGGCAGCTAGTCATCACCACGCACCGCCAACTCTTGGGCTACTATTTTACCAACGAATAGTGGGATTGATCGTCACATATAACGCCCCCACGGCTGAAAGAGCTAGCATGTTTGATGTGACGGGGATTTGAACTTGGCCATGCCGGGCCCCAGAATTAGTCACAGACAAAAACGTAGGCCTATTCCCGCTGTTAAGCCCAGTGTTATCTTTTGTTGCAATAGTGATGTTATCGATAATATTTTTTTTCGAATATTTTAATTGGAAATCTAAAAATATGACCAAATACGTGTATCTGTGTTAACAGTGTTATCCTGTAATATTTTTATTTTTTACATAAATCACATTGAACAGTAGCATTCAACATCCTGCTTTGTCAAACTGAACTTCAAGATGGTGCATAATGCGTGTACCACACTACATCTGCAATATCTCGTTCTGACAATACC
>NW_013671595.1:25182-30789 GCF_000517525.1 Limulus polyphemus
AGTTGGTGTTGACTGCTTCCTTCATTTTAATCTGTCACTGCTGAATTAAGATCAGCTGGCACAAATAGCCCTCGAGTAGCTTTATGTGAAATTCAAAACAAATGAAAAACCAGGGTTCATCAGCTGCCTGAGATACGGCCTGCATATACCACTGAAATCTCTGTTATATGTAGTTAAATTGTATTTACAAAAATTACCTTTAATCCGAAACAATTCAGTCGTTATATTCTGTCAATCTCCGATCGTTACATCGACAATCGATTGTAATGCAATAGAGGGCGCGGAATTATTTTGACTTACTTAGGTTTCTTATAAAACTCACGCTATTTGTACCATGAACACTTCGTAATACTGGATAATGAGGAACCAACTTTTTATAAAATAAAAGTTTTGACACGGTGATGTTGACAGGACATTATATATATAGCCTGTAAATACTATTAGCCAATTAGTTAATTTTTTTACCTGTAATGTTTTTACTTTCACTAGTAATAATTAGTAATACTAGTAGTAATATTGACCAATTGTAGGCCAATGCTACATCATGTGAAATCAAATCCAAAGATTAATATATGAACTATGATCAACATTTATGAATTAAATATAATCTACCTAGGTGTCATTAGGCATGTATGTTAATTTTCACAATTACTTGTGAAATAATAATCTTTAATTACTTTAACAAGGTTCCTAGAGTAACATTAAGTCGCTGTTTTATTATTTAATGTGTGCTGTAACAGTATAAGCAATAACTTGAATAGGCCTCGAGACTTGACAGATTATTTGAGTTTGATTCTTTGTTGCCTAGGCTTAAAATATATATTTTAAAACTACTCGTAGTATTTCTTTAACTGTATTTCAGATGTAACGACAAAAAGATAAGCTAGATGTCGCAAAAAATAAGTATGATAAATTTTACTTTATTTTAGTTAATGAGTTTTTTGCAATAATTCTAAAGTAGTAGCTGCTTTGAACATAGGTAATACTAATAGCAACCAAAATACATTTTGTAAATTCTGTGAAAAAACTCTTAAAAGAAATTTAATAGTTGACAATTAAATTTAATCTTTCTTTTATGGAGTAAAGGTGATAAATATTATACATTGAACAGGGAATATAACTAAAATATGCTGGGTTTAAACATTTAAAATGACTGCATGAAATGATGAAAACAGTAAAAAGTGTGATGTTTACTCATCAAAACATAATTTGTTTTGTTTTTTAGTCTGCTCTCATGTAATCAGGTACCAAAATAAATGTTTTTCTGTAAACTTGGTATGCCACTTTATTGTAAATGTAATACCTTTAAAGCCATATAATAATTTCTTGAGAACAAGCTAGGATTTTATGATATATTTGTAGTGTACATGTGCATGTACATAAAAAATATCGATATGCGAATGTTTTAAGTCTATTGCATCATATTGTAAACACTATAAGTACAAAAATGTTTTATTTTTAAAACTGTGTCAAAGTGATTTTTATATCTAAACCTTATTCTGTATTTGACAATCTCATGATTTTATTTTTTATTCCCATTTAGTCTATTACTGACATAGAAATGACAGTTAATATCTTTTTGGAAATGTTTTATCATTCTTCCCCTGTTTTGAAAATATTCTCATATTTTGTATCAATCTCTGATATTACACGTATCGTGAGGTATTTTATTTAATGATATTACACGTATCGTGAAGTATTTTATTTAGTTTGAAGGCTGAAAGAATAACAATAGTGTTCATTTAAATGAATTCAGAAACTTCTACAGTTTTCTAAATTTTTGGTATGGATACTGAAATTGCTTAAGTAACTGTTATAATCTTGAAGCATTAAGATATAATTAAAAAACATAACTTACCATTATGTCATTAAGGGAATTTACAAACAGTTTATAATAATTTGGTGTTTGATTTGTGTGGGATTTAGCATATATATATATATATTTAATATACATTTTTGTTTTAATGAAATACAGTACATGTTTTTATCTTTCCAGAGGTTCTGCATATATATATGTCAGCATTAGAAACGACGGAAGGCCTAAGTGATCAACATTTATGAAGACTTGGTTTCTACATGATGAATACAAGGTTCCTAAAAGTTGTGCGATGGGTTTCTCAAATCAGTCACTCAAATAGCAATATTGTAAAATATTCATTAGTGGGACTAATTATAATATGTATTATTCTACCTCTACGTTGTCCTACTGGCCGTGGATACCATTACGTAACTTTTTCTCATCTTGAAGAGGATATTTACGTGTGTGACATTGGGGGTAAAGAAAGCTCGACTTCTTTGCAGACCTGTCCGTTAATTCCTAAAAATTTAGGTAATTTCACTATGTAAGCATTTTTAAAGATAAATATAACACATTTGTTATTCATTTTTAGGCTACAAGTAAATAAATACCGTCACTATATACTTTATATTACTTAGTTAGTATAACATGCAGGATTTTGATGTTGATTGGTCTAAATAGCTAATAAGGAAGAAAAAAGACGAGTCTTTACATGAAACCATTACTTTTTTTAAAATATATATAGTTTGAAATATGATTTAATGAAATAGTATCCACTACTTGCTCTGAAATGTAATTATTTTTGGTTACTTGTTTCAAAAGTTGAAAAACAATCAAGGTTTTTGCTGTATTTGCCTGTATGATATTAAGAAAATGATAATAGTATTTTTAATATAAACTGTGGGTTTTGTAAAATTGTGACCTTATAAAATTGTTTTTCCATCACATTTTTTTTGTATATGTCTCTTGTGTTTACAAGTAATTTTAAAGGTTAAATATTGTCATATACAAAAAAGAACATTATATTATTATACTAAAATCGTTTTTAGACTTACTTAGAGACAGATATATTTGAAAGTAGCCTCCTAGGTCATTGTATCGAGTTTCTGATTCATAGATTAATTTCTTTTTTTATAAATAAAAATTTCCCCAAAATTGCATTTTATTGTGAAGCTCTAAAAAGTTCATTCTTTGAAGCTTTAATGTGACCAGCCCACATTGGTTCAGGGATAAGTCTGAAGGCTTGTAAGGCTAAAAATTGTGTTTTGATACTCGTGGTGGTCACAGCAGAGATAGCCCATTGTATAGTTTGCGCTTAACAACAAACTAATGTGACCAACTTTACTAAAATCTCCCCTTTCTAATATCAACCTCTAAGCCTTATTTGATCAGATACATTTACATATGTATTTAAATATATGTACTTCATTGTTTCCAAAAGTTTTCGAACGAGACTTCTATCAACATAATGTGATTAACAATCATACAGGTTTTTCATGTAGCACCAAATTAAGAATAAAGCTGCCTACAAACCAAAAGAACTTTGGGCTAAAAATAAATGTGAGAACAAATATTTTAAAATGTCTTAAGACGGATAACCTACTCATAAATCGAACTAATTTTATAGACAAGAGCACGATCCTAAATAATTTATATGTGTGTGTGTTTTACATGCACACACCAAAGAAATCTGATATATTAGGAATTGTGAATATCAAGTAATTGTTATTGCACATGTAGATAAATCTTGAAAACTGTATTTTAAATATATCTGGATATATTCTTTAGAATATTTTTAATTAGAAGATCACACAAGTACTTTGGTGTTTTACTAAATATTTAAGAAACTTTTATACATTAATATATTTCTAATTTTTGTTGACCGTGCTTTTCATACTTGTAACAATAATGTACAATTCTTCAGTACCTTTAATATCTTTAATTGTAATGGTAATTTGTTGTTACCATGTTATTCGTGATTGTACATCGGTAGCTTTCTAATTTATTCAGTTTATTATTTTTTGTATTCTTCAGAAAGATATTCTTCTGTTAAAACTTCTGTGAATGAAACAGCTCTGAAGACCCTATCTCAAAAACTGTCCATTAAACCTGGCGGTAAGTGGAAACCAACACACTGCAACCCTCAACATCATGTGGCATTAATAGTTCCGTACAGAGACAGGAAGTTACAGCTGGACGTATTTCTGAAACACATTCATCCCTTTCTCCAGAAACAACTTTTGAATTATGGAATATATGTTGTTGAGCAGGTATACGATTAAACTGTCTACTTTAATGTTATTATCTGCAGGAGCCATGAGTATTTTGACAAAAGTAACAGAACTGTTATCTGTGTGTAATGAATTAGATATTTGTAATTCATTTGGTAGAGAATCAGTTTTAACCTCCATCACAACAGATGAATTTTCTGTTCTGATAATTCAGTCAGGAAACTTCATGATACATTTCTTTACTGGCACTGTTGTTTTTTAGCCGTGGCATAGTGGCTCATAGAACGGCTCTGAGTTTTATTTATTTTTCAGGTACAAACTTTTAGCTCATAGCTCCGTCATTTCTTGACCGATTTGA
This sequence comes from Limulus polyphemus, assembly GCF_000517525.1. Taxonomy (NCBI): domain Eukaryota; kingdom Metazoa; phylum Arthropoda; class Merostomata; order Xiphosura; family Limulidae; genus Limulus; species Limulus polyphemus. The sequence goes on from NW_013671595.1 coordinate 29,570, forward strand.
GACCTAATAACAGTTTTGGACTCGGGCAGTCAAGCCCTTTCGATTGATGTATTTGACCACACCCAAGGTCTCATAGATTAATTTATTTTAATCCTGCCCAAAAGAATTTCAATTTGAAGGTAGGATAGTAAAGATCCTGATGAGTAATAAAATCGAATCGGGTATATGCATGCCCCATGCTTGGTAGTGTTGGTGCACAGAAATATAGCTAATGAAAAGGAAAAAAGTTCTTGTAGATTAATTTACTCTAATCCTGCCTAAAAGAATTTCAAGTGCTGTGGCTAATGAGGATTCCATCTGTATTTACAGAGTAGAATATTAAAGAATAGAAGATTAGTTTAAAGTAGATGTTTGGGTTGTTCGCTACGAGTGATATTTCTTTCTTTACTTGGTTTACCGTTTGCTCATCGACTTGAAAGATCAAGATATATTCTTGAGTAGTGATGTTTTTCTCAGTGTGTGTGTGTGTTTGAAGTTTATCACTTATTTCTTTGATTCATCAACAACATAATTTTATTCTTCAGTTTATAACCACCATATAAGTTATTTATATGCCAAACTAAAACTATCTATGAATGATGTTTACTTTCATGTGTGCCTGTTTTGGAGCTTATGAATATGTATGTCTGTTAACTTAATGTTTCTAGCCTTCAACTTTTATTTTACTTTTGTGTACGATATTTTCCGTATTATACCTGTAGATGCACTATTTGTGTAATTAGATCAACATTTTAACTTGTCTGATTTTTTGTCTTGCGTATTGTATCATTTCTGTTGTTTAAAACTGCATTTTTAACCATGAATTGGTAATCATTTGTTAAATGTTCTTCTATAAAACACTGAATACTTAGTTTTTTTAATATTTACTGGAATATCTAAGTGAAAACTTCCAACTGTTGCAAGTTCATACAGCAAAGAAAATGTACCTGTACTTTTATTTATTTTAGAGCTCCATACACAAATTTAATAGAGCTAAACTCTTCAACATTGGATTTGTAGAAGCATTGAAGGACTCTAACTATTGCTGTTTTATCTTCCATGATGTGGATCTGCTTCCGGAAAGTCCACGCCACATCTACACATGCTCCAAACAACCCAGACATATGTGTTCAGCACTGGACACTTTCAGATATGTGTAAGTAAATTAAACTCATTTTCTTATGAAGATTCAGAAGTAAATTATTTAGTATTTACAATGTGTTTTTAATTCAACTAAGTAT
>NW_013671595.1:31414-32887 GCF_000517525.1 Limulus polyphemus
AAAGCAATGAGGCCTAGCAGAAGTAGTTGGCATGGTCATTTTCTTTGTTTCAAAATAGAGGTTCAAAACACTTGTGTAAGTTGGTGAAAACACGTCTTTCTTCTATCAAATTGGCACTCAGATTGAAGATATTTCTTTAAAGGAAGTAGTTAAAGTTATATAGTGAACATATAAGACAGTCAAATTGTGGGATTGATCGTAAAACAGAACATGACCTACAAGCCCAATATATTGGTAGCTCATCCAAGTAGGAAAAGGAGCTCGCCAATATATCGGCTGCTCGGAGACAAAGAGTTAATAAGTAAGCTTACTGGTGCTGCCTTTACAGTAAATGCTTAGTTTAAGTCAGTTTAAAACAATGAACAAAATACTTAATTGAGTGACTCTGGAAACAAAGTGGGTCAGGTGAATTAGGGATACTGCTTCTACCTGCACCATGGTGAATATCATTTCTCAGCTATTTTACGTGTGGTACACTGTTAGCCAGCACATTAAAAGTTGACTAACATAATTTATTGTAATTTAAATGAGCTAGCACTAAGGTTGACCCCATTAGGTGAGGTTAACAAGTATCACATTTAGATTAAAATAAAACCTAGTATATTACTGGTAAAGGTCCTGTGGTTATTAAAAGCTGTGGGGCAGCAATGAATGTTTATCCCAACATAACCATGTATCCAGGGCCTCTTGGGAAATATCCTGGTGGTTCAGCCTGCCTCTGATTATACCTTTTTTTAAATCTGCATACAGTAGGCTTCCTCATGGTTATGTTCACTCACTTTATGTACTTCTGTTAGCAATACAATTTTATAATTGCTTAGAGGGCAAACCAAGGCTGAGATAGCTTTGGGTGAGTAGAGGTAAGTACCTATGAGAAATACATTTTCAGTATAAGAAAATGTTAACATATATCTTCTCTGCATCCACTGTGGTACAATATTCATTAACCTTTTTCCATTATCTATGGCAGCTGTGTGTGGATAGATACTTAAGATGCCATTTTACACAGGGTATTTAGATTTTCTTCTACATTGTAATGGGGCCAGCAGTGGATGCATTTTGAGCAGGCCACATTTCTCTGGCCTTTTTGTTGTTTTTTTTGTGTGTAGTCGATTTTAGAAGTCTGTAATATATTATTCATTCAGCTTGTATACCAGAAGCATTAGATAGTTTTTCTTCTGTTCCCAACTTTATAGTGTAGATTCTTGTTAAAAATTATAATAATAGGGATAAGGTAATGTATTCCAAACTAAAATATACTTCAAAGAGGTACCACAGCTTTTGGATTTTGAGTCTTAACCTCTCACACCAGTGGGTCATGTGAGAAGATACTATTTAATAAACACAGTGGAGTAAAGATACTATAATGTGACAGTATTTTATAAACACAGTGGAGTAAAGATACTATAATGTGACACTATTTAATAAACACAGTGGAGTAAAGATACTATAATGTGACACTATTTTATAAAC
>NW_013671595.1:33735-35859 GCF_000517525.1 Limulus polyphemus
CAGTGGAGTAAAGATACTATAATGTGACATACTATTTTATAAACACAGTGGAGTAAAGATACTGTAATGTGACATACTATTTTATAAACACAGTGGAGTAAAGATACTGTAATGTGACATACTATTTTATAAACACAGTGGAGTAAAGATACTATAATGTGACATACTAACAGTATCTTTACTCCACTGTGTTTATAAAATAGTATGTCACATTACAGTATCTTTACTCCACTGTGTTTATTAAATAGTATGTCACATTACAGTATCTTTACTCCACTGTGTTTATAAAATAGTATGTCACATTACAGTATCTTTACTCCACTGTGTTTATAAAATAGTATGTCACATTATAGTATCTTTACTCCACTGTGTTTATAAAATAGTATGTCACATTATAGTATCTTTACTCCACTGTGTTTATAAAATAGTATGTCACGTTATAGTATCTTTACACCACTGTGTTTATAAAATAGTATGTCACATTACAGTATCTTTACTACACTGTGTTTATAAAAAATGTGTCAAGGGTGTGGTGGGTGTCAAGTGAAGAAAAGCCTAACTTTTAACATAACTAAGAGAATTTGTAGAACTAATAGAATGTCAGAAAATGTTATTATTACATACTTCACATTCTGTCATTTGTTTTTCATTCATTTGTAAACATGGAATTGAACGTGCAATATTATCAGTAAATTTTTATATTACATTTTGTTTAATTTTAGAACATACAATGATTTATTTTTAAATTAATAATTTGATTATAAACTTGAAAGAGGTTTGTTTCACTGTAGGTTAGCAGTACTAATAAGAACTGGTAAAAGATTGTGTTTTGATATAAAACGTAAGCATTAGAAAAAGCCACTGTTTAGAAACGATGGTTTTGTTGATTTCTCTGTTATCTTTCTTTTATAGCTTGCCTTATCCAGGGCTTTTTGGTGGAGTAATTGCTATCACCAGACACCAGTTTGAACGTGTAAATGGATTTTCAAATGTATTCTTTGGATGGGGGGGCGAGGATGATGATTTTTGTAACAGGTATTATTCTTACATGAAACCTTTTTATTTTTATTGTAGATTCACTGTTGGGAGTGAATTGTAATTCTGAGAATTAAAAGCAGTTTGATGTCCCATTTACTAATTTTAATATGATGCATATAAACTGTAGATGAATGTCATTCCCATTGGAAATTAATCTCTTATCTTTAGCATGAGAAAAGATTAGTTTATTAATAAGTGTTAAGGGAAATATAAACACTATAAATTTAGGGTTGGATCATGTTTGGTCTTAATGGTATCGTTCCGATGGATGTAAAGGTCTTGTGTTCACTAGTGCTTATAGTGTTACTCTATCTGTTGTTGGTTCTGGCTGCAACGTGATTCGTATATCAAAGGAGTGTTACTCTATCTGTTGTTGGTTCTGGCTGCAACGTGATTCGTATATATCAAAAGAGTGTTACTCTATCTGTTGTTGGTTCTGGCTGCAACGTGAAACGTGATTCGTATATCAAAGGAGTGTTACTCTATCTGTTGTTGGTTCTGGCTGCAACGTGATTCGTATATCAAAGGAGTGTTACTCTATCTGTTGTTGGTTCTGGCTGCAACGTGATTCGTATATCAAAGGAGTGTTACTCTCTCTTTTGTTGGTTCTGACTACAACGTGATTCGTATATCAAAGGAGTGTTACTCTATCTGTTGTTGGTTCTGGCTGCAACGTGAAACGTGATTTGTATATCAAAGGAGTGTTACTCTATCTGTTGTTGGTTCTGGCTGCAACGTGATTCGTATATCAAAGGAGTGTTACTCTATCTGTTGTTGGTTCTGGCTACAACGTGAAACGTGATTCGTATATCAAAGGAGTGTTACTCTCTCTGTTGTTGGTTCTGGCTGCAACGTGAAACGTGATTCGTATATCAAAGGAGTGTTACTTTATCTGTTGTTGGTTCTGGCTGCAACGTGAAACTTGATTCGTATATCAAAGGAGTGTTACTCTATCTGTTATTGGTTCTGGCTGCAACGTGATTAGTATATCAAAGGAGTGTTACTCTATCTGTTGTTGGTTCTGGCTGCAACGTGATTCGTATATCAAAGGAGTGTTACTCTCTCTGTTGTTGGTTCTGGCTGCAA
>NW_013671595.1:36402-44581 GCF_000517525.1 Limulus polyphemus
AGATGACGGACATTATTCTATAACCACTTTTCATATAGTATAATTATCCTTTCATTCTTTGAGCAGTTTACAAAACTCTGCTGTACAAGACCACTATATGTTTATATATAGTATAAACACTCGGTCACATGGCAACGAATGATGCCTGATTTGTAACAGCTGATAGATGACGGACATTATTCTATAACCACTTTTCATATAGTATAATTATCCTTTCATTCTTTGAGCAGTTTACAAAACTCTGCTGTACGAGACCACTATATGTTTATATATAGTATAAACACTCGGTCACATGGCAACGAATGATGCCTGATTTGTAACAGCTGATAGATGACGGACATTATTCTATAACCACTTTTCATATAGTATAATTATCCTTTCATTCTTTGAGCAGTTTACAAATTAAGCCAGGGATTCTCAACCTTTTGTACTCGTGTCCCAATGTAAAGTTTTTTGGTACTTGCAGCCACTAAAGAAAACAAAAGTGCAAACTTGCCCCTGATTGGTTCTCTGTTTAAAAAGTGTGGTTAAAGAAATAAAATAAAATAATAATAGTAGAGGACTAATTTGTAATTTTTTGTTTTTTTTTTCTAAAATTACTATTTTTTCTAACTTATGATAGCATCATTCAAACATTTGCATCTCCACGGGTGAGCTTGCCCCACCGGTTGAGAACTTACGAATTAAATTATGAGTGCTGATAAAACTTTTATCTAGCCCAAAATATTTCACTTCTTCGTGGATCTTTCAAATATTTTGATATATATATATATTTTTGGTGTAGGAATCTACACATTAAAAACAACTATTTTTAAAGTTATGTATTTCTACATTCTGTATGTTTAAGCTGCTCATTGCCATTCCTTTAACACTGGAGCTCAGTATATTGTTGTAGGTTCTCTGTCATAATTGTTTATGTATGTAGTACAGCCCAGAGTATAGCTGTTGTGAGCAGTTTTTTTGGATATAGTGATATCGATACATGTTGGTTACTTAGAAGGAGAAGGCCTAGGAACTGTTGGTTTTGTTCTACATTATATAAGAGTATCACTGAATAATAGATTCTCAAACAGTCATATCCTTGAATGACATAGTGTTAATGATGACTCCACAATTAATTAGACAGTTCTTAAACTTGGGTCCTGCTCAGATAACTCAAATCACTGCTCTTTATTGGGCCTGAACAACCAACCTTAATAATTCCAACACAAAAAACCATAATTACGTGAAACACTGAATATGATACAGTTGAAACACTAAGCCTGAAAATATCCAGCTCTGAAAACTGTGTGTTACTTACAGTTGTACTGCCATTTAGGGCCTGAACAACCAACCCTAATAATTCTAACACAAAAAACCATAATTACGTGAAACACTGAACATAATACAGTTGAAACACTAAGCCTGAAAATATCCAGTTCTGAAAACTGTGTGTTACTTACAGTTGTACTGCCATTCAGAAAATTTTATGATATTCAAATAGTCTTCTTTGTTCAGGATACTAAACATGGGTTATTCAATCACCCGTTGGGAGCCTAGCCTGTCTCGTTACACCATGTTGTTTCACTCCAAAGCTGTCCCCGATCCAAATAGGTTTGTGAATCTTTTCTTGATCATATATATATATATATATAATATTAAGGAATCTCTCCTGTAATAAGTAGCTCAACACATATTAACTTTCTACCAAAGAATCGACGCTAATAAATATTTTTGGAGAAAACTTAAATGAGAGACCAGCCATACGTGTAGAAACGCTGTTATTATACGAAAATTAACTTTTTGTTATCCAGAACAAACTTAATTTACTAACAAGGAATTGTGGGTAACATTAGATACAATTTATACTGACCATTAATACGATATAAACGTGCGATGTTGAATATTTCAAACTGCTAAGAATTCAGATTTTCACATCGATTCTTCAGAAATCTAAGCTAAAGTCTTATAATTCTGATATTTAAACTAAAATTACAAACATTGTAACTTCAGGGTATCGGATATTTCTCATTTGGCTTTATTCGTGACAGGAAATCAATATAAAACTCAATTATTTTTTAATATGACTGTATTTGTTTGGGTAAGAAATGATAAATCATTTAAAACATTGTGTATTTTTATTAGTATTTATTGATGGGGTTCTGCAGGCTCAATCAAAAAATTGTAATCCTTTACAAACTTAAATATATTTTGAGACTTATGTATCACTTTTGTTCTCTTGTTCTAAACTGCAATACTTCCCGTAGTGGGATGTTTTTTAGTTAACAGTTTTTATTTCTTATTCCCAATAGGATACACTTTCTGAGATCTGGCTATCAACGATATAGCACTGATGGACTAAACAGTTTGAAGTACAAGGTTGTGGAGAGGCAACATAAATCGTTGTATACTTGGCTGCTTGTAGATGTCAAACCCGAATAATAAAAACTAGTTGGACAACTATACCAGTTTCAGATTTTTATATAAAATTTCAATCATTCATATTTCACTAGAATGTCAAGTAATTTTAAATCTGTATGTTCATTCCTATGTGATTATTTTTCCCTTCTAAGAAATAGGTTCTTAAAGCTGGATATAAATCTCAAGTTCGTTTGCTTTGTATAATCTTATCATATGTCATGAAATGGGCTAATCTAGTTATAGAAATCTTGTGATATTTCTTAATTATAAACTTTGAAGATGGTGGGTATTGTTTTGTAATGAAACGACTGAATTAATAGTAACAAAACATAAATTTATGTTCAAAATTATGTATTAAAACTTAATGATGGGAGAAATGTGCCATAGATCTGAGTGTTTTTACTGAACTGTGTGAAGTCTGAGAATAGTCGATTTTAGTATAAATAAATCATAATGAATTACAAATAGTCGATAAAATAATATTCATCATCTAGATTGACGTGGAAGTTTCTTTTTACAGTTAACATATATTTATAATGTAAGCCTCATTTAACTGTGCAATTTACCTGTGTCTTCTCCAGGTAAAAATGGTACAATTTTAGGTATTTTTAACACTTGTCATGAAGGTATTACAGTACAAGGGACTGGGAAGGAAAAATACTGTAGAAAAATAAGTCAAACTTGGAGTAGATATATGTTTAATGAAACGAAATAAAAGTTTTATTCTTGGAATTGATTCTTGTCTGTACTTACTGTATTATAACACAAACTTTAAATGCTTGTCAGCTTCTGTTGAAAATCTGATGTCCTGTAGCTTATTAAGAAAGAAGGAGAAAATGGACCTTTTCTGGATGAAAAAAGAAATATGTTAACACCAGACTTTTTGTCAGACAGGGTATTAGTGCAGTAACACATGGCTCTAACCTGTGCAGTGGTCCTTTAAAACAGTTTATACTTGGTAAATTGAACAAGTTGCATACTACAGTGGTCCTTTAAAACAGTTTATACTTGCGAGTCAAGCTTCTGCATTGTCTCTCCTCCGAAGTACGGATGTAATCCAGGTGGATAGTTTTGTAGTGGTCCTTTAAAACAGTTTATACTTGGTAGATTGAACAAGTTACATACTATAGTGGTCCTTTAAAACAGTTTATACTTGGTAGATTGAACAAGTTACATACTGGTAGTATGTAACTTGTTCAATCTACCAAGTATAAACTGTTTTAAAGGACCACTGTAGTATGCAACTTGTTCAATTTACCAAGTATAAACTGTTTTAAAGGACCACTGTAGTATGTAACTTGTTCAATATACCAAGTATAAACTGTTTTAAAGGACCACTATAGTATGTAACTTGTTCAATCTACCAAGTATAAACTGTTTTATAAGCTGTAGTATTAGAAAGACCATTTAAATGGCCACTTTATATATTCTATTTTCATCTTCAAAGGGAGGGGTAGTTATCCAATATCAATCTTTTTTAAGTGTAAAAACTGCAAAAGGTAAAATGAGGCTGACCATACTAATTTCCTTAAACAGTGTGAACAATATCCAAGTGTTTATGTAGCTTACCTGTCGTTTTCTTGCACAATGTTAGGCCTTTGTGAAGAAAGAAACTCCTGTACAGGTGACATTGAGAAGAAATTACATGTTCTTTCTAAGGGTGTTTGTTTTTCTTCATTTCGTGACTTTGAAAATCTCTGGTTTTGTATTACTTTGAGCGATAGCATGACTTTAGACGTAATTTAAATATTGTTACAGTATGGATTTCCAGAATAAAAGATTTTTGTGTACTATATCTATTTTTTTTTCTACATGAGACTTTTTGGGGGGATAATCTCCATGCCCCACCCCCTGGTAACGCCACTGTTAATGAGGCTATAAAATGTTAGAGGTGCCGTGGAAATTGTAGACTATGTATACAGGTGTCTTAAGCAAAAAAAGTTTGATAAGTTGATTTCAACAAATAATTTATTTCACTCAGTGGAAGTTAAAAACACAAGATCCTGCAAGTCAAAAGAAAAGCAAGCTAAAAGAATATTTAAAAGTTATGTCTGTGATACTTTATTACAAATTGTGAGCATTTGAAAACCCTTATGAAAATTATCTATTAATATTGTGAACAAAAATTTTTGCTGGAACAAACGTGGCTTTAAATAGAAAAACAAACAAAACCAAGTTTGGAATGAAATGCACCTCAAATTCAAGATCTATGCCCACTGAGATTTTAATCCTAGGTCACGGCTGTCGCTGACCCTTATTCAATTCACCAACAGGAAAAATTACGTTCTATTTCTTGAGACCATGTGCTATCTTCCTGCAAGAAAGTTGGTTAAGTGCTAATTAGCAAATCCACATATTATGCCCTTTCAAAACAGGGAAAGTTGAGCGGATCTGTGCATTAAAACTAAAAATTCTGAAACTGAAGCCATAATCTTTAAACAAACTACATCTTACTTAAAGGTGTAGTAGGCACATAGGACAGTCCTGTACTAGAATTATCTCTGTTCCAGTTGCAAGGTAGCTTCCAAACACAAGGTCAAGGAGGACACAATACAACTATTTCATGAAGCAGCAGATAAGTTCCTTGAACAGCAGAGCTACAAAAAGTAGCATCTCAGACTGAATTTTGCACAGGGTTTCATCCAGGTATCTATGATCAAAAATTAAACTTTAGAAATAATTAATTTTGTAGACAAGGAATACATACTATAGGATAATAAGATGTGTAATATTTGCATGACACAAAGCAAACAAACAGTCTCAGTCTAACGTGCATAATTCTCTAGGTTTTTAAATATCTGTGCTAGATAAAAGTTTGAATACGAGTAAAATAATTAACCACTATGTAGGTCGTACAATAAGGTCAGCTACCACTATATAGGTCGTACAATAAGGTCAAATATGACTTCATCACCCACAGCACTTGATCACCCCATAAGTAACAAACAGGAAGGAATCCTCAATAGCCACGGCGCTTGAAATTCTATCAAGCAGGATTAGAGTAAATTAATCTATGAGACGTTTTTTCCTTTGTATTAGCTATATTTTTGTGCGATAGTAATACCAAGTGTGGGGCGCGCCTATACCCGAATAAGGATCTCTACCAGCCTACATTTAAACTGAAATTATTTTAGGCAAGATTAGAGTAAATTAATCTATGAGGCCTTGGGCGTGGTCGAATACATCAATCGAAAGGGTTTGACCTCCTGTGTCCGAAACTGTAATTATATGTCAAATCGGTCAAGACATAACTGAGTTATGAGCTAAAAGTTTGTACTTGGAAAACAAACTGAGGGACGTTCTATGACTCCTTATGCAGCGGCTAAAAACATAATAACCTCTACGTATTCCTAAAACTTCACATGATCACTGTTACTAAAGAACACATTTATAAAAATCTAAGAAATTCTACGGCAACACCCTCCTTAGAAGAGCCTCTGACCTTGTACGACTATGTATATTATTTTCAAGTATAAACTGATTTACCAACATGCTAATAACTGCAGATTTGCTCAGAAAATAAGAAGAGTAATTCTGAATCAAACAGCTGAGCCTTTCTAGAGTGTGTGAAATAATGGTAAAAATTAAAACAATCATTATTTATTCACTTATGAACGGAAGCACATTATGCTAATGTAATAGTGAATTGACGAAAACAATTTATAAGCATAATGAAGTTGTTTTATTTGTTTGGACACTACATGTTTAAACAGAAACACATGAAGAGAACAGACCAATGTTCTGTCGAAACATGTAGTGTGTTCCCAACAGAGATATATTTAGGCATTAGCACACGGGACTCGTGCTCCGATTTTATTTAACAATGCCCCGAATCCATTTGATGCTCTTTAAAAATCAGAATAGAAAACCATGATCGATATCATACTGAAACGGCGAAACTTCCAGCGAGTTCGGCCCCGAATCTTTTAGGCACCTAGAAACGCCTCTGGTTCCCCAAAATATAACTAGTTCAATATGCTTATAAGTAGTTGTATGTCATTGTACTGTTAATCATTATTAACAGACAAATAGAGTAAAACACAGTGTATGTACTTGTGCACATAGAAAGAAAGTGGCTTGTACTAGCTTGTACGGAGTTCCACAACTTTTTTTTCTCCGTATTGGGATTCATCACTGTCGTACTAAACCAAGCAATATCACCTGAATTGAACAAGTAATCTCGGTTTCTTTGTCCAGTCTACATCGTGACCATTGTTCTCTCATAGTACTAGTAAGCTGTTACATTTAGACAACGTCAACTCGTCCAGCAAAATATTGTTACCTCTCCGTTTGTTAATTAACTTTCCGTAACTTCGTTCCGACGAAACTTTAGCGACACAACTGGTTTATTCTTTCTGAATATAACTTTACGATACACTCAACTTCAACAGTTGCGCTATAACAAACTATAATTCACGTATCACGAGCTAGACTTCAACAATACGTCTCTCTCTGACTGCAGTTCAATTACTCATTACCTACACACACATTATTGTCCCGTCACGTTGTCACCCTCTTTTATATACCAGCCTACACTATATCTAGTAAATGCTAGAGCATTCGCCAAGGTACAGGATAGTTCTAGAAACGTGGCGTGACACTAATCATGTGACATCGCTGACGCAACAATATATTACAGTGCTACTTCTTTCAACCTGGATGCTATATGTTACTGCAGTATCATTTCGGGCATAATAAACATTATCTACTATAGAGAACAAATCAAAGCAACTAAAATAAGGTATTCTCAACGACTTTCTGAATCACGTATTTATACCAAAACTGCATACAAATTAAATAAACAAAAGGAAATTTCTATAACGCTAAAGCAGATAAAAAATATTGGATATATCTACATATCACAACTAGATCAAGAAAAAAGTTACTGCATCCGAAAATTGGTTATTTTCATGTTACCTTTGCTGCACCTGCGAAAAATCTGAAATTTTGGTGGATAAGAAATTTCACCGTTTTTCAAAACTTTTTATTAGATATTGCTGAGTCAGCGAGGGTTTTTAAACGTGGAGTTATTTCAGAACATTGAGTTTCAAACCTATATGAAGAGTGTCATAAAGTCTTTGTGAAATACTAATTTTTTGTAAAATAATTTACTGGCTAATAAATAACTTCTTTTTTCTTCGTCTTCCATAGATAGCAATCGTGTCACGTACTTGTATATACTGAGTTACAAGAATTCATTTACTTAATGTGGTAGCCATTATAATTATTACTTTTGATATTTTACTCAAAAAATCTTTACTTTACTTTGTTGTTTAGCATTCATAGGTTCAATATGGGTCTCATCTTTCAAAATGTTATTTCTTTATTTTTATTGGAAAATAGTTTTGGTCAAAGAGCCACGTGTCCAAGTTATAATTGGTCAAGTTCTCAAAATACACGTTGAGTTGAATACCACTTAGAAGTTTTCAATGTAGAGTAAGATAAGGCAACTTGGTGTATGTTCTGGGTTTATGTTTCACTTTTTAATTGATACTAGAAATTATACACGGTAGTTTTAGTAATATATATATATAGATAGGGATCGTCACCCAAAATCTAAAAACTTCAACAAATATCTAAACCTCTTGAATTATATGTGATCCTCTTGACTTGAATTTTTACCTTTGTTTTAACTGACAAAAAGAAACGCCTCTTCTGAAGCAGTAACTAGCCTGTGACAGTGAGTACACGTTAATAATATAGCAAATATTTATGAAATGCGATATTTTTTAAAACTATTTACATACTAATAATTCCTATGTTTTAAAGAAAAGTTAGC
>NW_013671595.1:45553-47749 GCF_000517525.1 Limulus polyphemus
AACTTAATCTTATCTTATTTATTATGCAGGTACTGCTAAGCTTAAGGTTGTAAAACTGCAAGGAATTTTCAGTTATGTTAAAGATAAGCGGTTCTAAATGTCAGGTATTAGCTATACTATAACAAGCTTGGTGGCATAATATAGATTTCTAGCTAGTTAGAATAATCAAAAATAGTAATAATTGATTATTTTTGTGACAGTCAATTTAATCTTAATTTGTTGGAATAATATAAAACAATAATAACTGGAAACACCAATTTTGATTAGTCAGTTAGTTTACATGATACTAGTTGATGTAATCACTGCTTGTAGGTTATCTGTTATGAATAAGTTACTGGTTGGGTAAGAGAAAGCAAAAAATTGTTATTGGAGTTCAGTTCAACTTGACCCTTGTTACTTGTCAACTGTTTAAGGGGTCAGTGCCTTTTCTTCTTTACATTAATGATAATCAGTAAAGTTTGTTGATGACATTTATGTTTGGGTGTTTCTAGCTGTATTGAAGACGTTGAAGCACCACAGAATATTTTGTGACTGGAACCAATTAATAAGTTGGAAAAATATTTCACAGTTCATCTTTAATTAATTTACAGTAAGTGCAAGATAATGTGCTTGGCTTTCATACTTTGGATTCACACATTTAATATGGATGTAAACCAACTCAGTAGCATGGCTGAAGAAAAGGATCTTGGCATAATGGTAAATAAATCATCCAAACCATCGAGACAGTGGCCTATTGCTAATAGTAAAGGTAATAGAATTTTAGGGTGTATTTATAGACATACATATTTATTGCAAGCAAAGACTTGGATTAAGAAGTTGGGTGTCGTACCATTTTTAGTGGGGGGGAATCCCTTAGAGAGCATTGATTATTGGGGTTAAGGCTGTGTCTAATTTAAATGCAATTCTGTTTTTGATATGAAAAAGTAAATTTATTAACTTGAAGGGATTTAAGTTGTGATATGTTTGAACCATTTTCTGAATTAGTTATTTTTGTAGAAATAAATAACTATGTTTGGCTACTTCCGTAAAGCCGAACAATTTCAATCTCATGGTGAACAAAGAAACAAATACAATAGAATAATTTAATCAATACACTTGTGAATTATTTCTGATGTCTAAGAAATGGTAAGTGATTGTGGTTGAAATGTTGACAAGTCCGGGTATGTGTCAACCTTAGTTACTACATGAGTAATGTAAATATATGGTCAACGAGTAAAATCCCACAAACTGAACTCAAGTCCTTGCCTAATGAACAAGGCAATAAATGTATAAAACCATAGCGAGCAAGTGACAGATTTTGATAAGTTTTAAACCATTCACTGTTGTTCAGAATTATGGCTGGCTAACTAAGTCCCTGATTACCAGTCAAAATATTTAAATCAGTAGTTAGGCCTCATTTTGAATACTGTGTACAGTTTTGATCTTCTCTGAGAAAGTATACTGACTTGTTAGAAAGGTGATAGGAAAACACATAGGTTCAAGAAATCAATTTAACACAAAAATACGATACCCTATAACCCGAGCACTTTCAAAAAGTGGACCTTTATTTTTTCTTTTGTATCTTTATTGTTTTTAATGTTTATATATGTGTGTGATTGTTCTTTATTGTTTTTAATGTTTATATGTGTGTGATTGTTCTTTTTTGTTTTTAATGTTTCTATATGTGTGTTTGTTAAAATATTTTGTTCATCAATGCAATTTTTAACTCCATCAGTTGAAGATAATGGACTTCGTTTTAAACCGGAGTTTTGTGTTGATTTGCATTTTGCTGATGACTATTGGGTTGGCCATTTCTGAGCCTGATATTGAAACAAAAAGAGTTGTAAACAAGGTAAGTATAATAAAAGCACCACTTTTGTTAACCCTTTAAGCAAGACTGTAGAAACATCAAACACACAGATTTCTCTCAAAAACAAAATGTTATTTTATAAACACAAAAAGAAATTCCAAATTTGAATAAACAACAGACCTTGCCAGATAGTGTTATGTACATGAAATTGAGAAGATCATCTCCACTTTTACACAAAATGTCACAGTTGTTAATACATCATTGTTCTTTGGTAAAAAAGAACATTTCTTCAGCTTTATGAACATCACCCCCTTTTCAAAGCCAGGTGGAAATTTATTGTATTTCATATTAATTTAACTTATTAATGAGCAGGAACGTCGAGAGCCAGCACGGGTTTCCTTCCTCTC
>NW_013671595.1:48749-61159 GCF_000517525.1 Limulus polyphemus
TCATACATCTTTGTTGGCAGTAACACAAGTATTTTAAACATTACAAACTCACTTTACAGAATCTGTATGCAGTGTAGTAAACCAAGGATCTTTATAAATGTCATTGATGTATATATGTAATTATATATAAATTTTGTTTTAATATAAAGCAAAGTGCATTTCTTCCATTTTAGAAATTAGCAGGACGTAAAGAGTCTATTTTTGTGATTCCTCAGGCCTGCATACATGCATGTAGATACTTTCAAATGTACTACCAACCCTTCAGACTTCTGAAAGATTTGGAGTCTGTGTCCCAAAGATTTTGTACATTCTCCTGTTGTGCATACAAATAATTTAAAGCTCTTAGTCATCTTGTTGAATAGTGTAGAGTCATATTTTATTTTTTAAAAACATAAAAGCACTGGCTTGTTTGTTTTAAATATGTTAAAATTTTATGGAAAAAGTATGTTATCTATACTGAATGCTCATGTACTGATATTTTGTTTTTTTTCTGTGTGTTGTGTTTACTTAATTGGTTATTCAGTTTACAAAACATAACATGGCCACTATCATTTTTGTGCAACAAGCTTCATTACAATTATCCTAGTGAAGTTTTTATAAGATGATTATGATGTTGTATTGAATGTATATTTTACAGCCTCTCAGTGATGAGCAACACTATGAAGATGACACTGGACACAACGTGGATTATGATCATGAAGCTTTCCTAGGGCAAGATGAAGCCAAAACCTTTGAAGATCTTCCCCCAGAAGAGAGTAAGCGGCGACTTGGAGAAATAGTTGATAAAATAGACAAAGATAATGTATGTGAATAGCAACTGTTCATGAAATCATTACACACCAGATTTATATATAAAACTCTTCTTCATTTAACTAGTATTCTAGATTAACAGGTACTCCTAGTATAAAAACTATAGAAAAACACTTTTTTTTATGATGTAATAAATTTAAGTTTAAAACTAAAATACACAAATTTTATTTTTCAATTGACTTTTTTTTTAAAAAACTTTTCAAGATTATTTAGAAAAAATCGGGTCCCAAAATAAATTATCTTATTATTAATTTTTCAAATCAAAACCTAATTAATATCAACATTAAAATAAAATTACTGTAATATATTACCCAAATTTTACAGACTATTGATCTTTCTTGTTCATTACAATCCCCCAAAAAATGAAAAAAAAAGCCTTTAAAAAAAGGATTTGATGAATTCAAGAAATTAAAATTACAGAAATAAAAATGTTTACTTACTGAGAAACTAAAGAATAAATGAAATTACTACTAGTATAATTATAACCTTTTCACTCACAAGACAGGAAATTTCTATGGTATTTTTAAGTGAACACGAACTAATATAGTGACACCGTATTTATTGAATTCCCAAAGAAAATTTGTTTATCATAAATGTCTAACAAACATATTGAAAGATCTCTGCTGTATTTTAGTTGTTTTTAAACACTTAATGAATAGGTCTTACTATATCTGTAAGCTTTAAGAAAACCACTGAGATCCTGAAATTTATGGGCAGTGTGTTATAAATGTCTAACAAACATATTAAAAGATCTGTTGAAACCTACCTACTTCCAAAACCATGAATATTTAAAGAACAATAGATTGGGTGGTTAATGTAAATGGAAGAAGGTTAACGAAACTTGTGATATTTTTGTTAGTTCAATCAAAGTAGTATAGAAAATATCTGTACCAATTGTTTCAAAAATAAAATAAAAATCCTAAATTGATGGAGGAATTAAACTTCTAATTATCAAAGAATGTGTATATTTGAGAACTTGAAGTTATCAGATAGAGAATGTTGGTAATAGGGACAGTGAATATTTCTTGACTCAAAAAGCATCAAACTCAAAAGGTTTTATGTATAAATTAACTGTAAAAAAAGTAACAAGGAATGATATAATTGAAGTAAATATTTTAATAATACTCGGTTTTTGTCTGTCCTGAAAATGTGCACACACCTTGCTATGTAAATGTGCACTTCATTTCAACAGATGTAAACAAACAGTGGATGTGATTATACTTTAGTAGACATTTTGTACAACAACGTATTAAAAGTTTATCAAAGTTTTTAAAAAGTTCTAACAGTAGGTTGTAGAATGACTTTATAAGGTACGTTAAAGTTTAGCCCTAACTAAATTAAAGCAAAAAATGTACACAAGTTACAATGTTAATTTATCTCTTTATTGAATACAGGCTGAACTTAATAAAGGCTTAACTAAAGTTAGGCCCAAGACAAGTGGACTTATCGATTTTGGTGTCTGAAATTAGAGTTCTTTTGTATTATTCTAGAAATCCTGTAAAGAAGTACTGTTGCAGTAAAGATACTAGTTTAACGACAAATGTTTTAAGGGTCACTGGTAGTTTAAAAATATTTAGGGAATTGATAAGATATTTCTTATGTTGAATTCCGAGGACAGTAAAACGAGGTCAGGTAGTTTTAAAAGGTCAAACATATCACAAGTTGAGGAAGTTTTATTTTTTTTAAACCCATATGACGTGGTACTTCTACATGGTTTTAAACTCGTACGATGTGGTACTTCTACATGGTTTTAAACTCATATGACGTGGTACTTCTACATGGTTTTAAACTCATATGACATGGTACTTCTATATGGTTTTAAACTCATATGACGTGGTACTTCTACATGGTTTTAAACTCATATGACGTGGGACTTCTACATGGATATTTATTACATAACTCTCCTGACGGTTGATGAATATTTAGGGTTGGCAGCAATGGATGTAGTGATCAGTTGATAAAAACCAGTTTATTTGAGATTATCCAAAAAAACCTTGACAGGTTTAGTAAATAGGTTTTAATTAGAGTTACAAAACATTCCTGATTTTAGCCCTATTTTTTCTGTGCCAATCAGAAATATTAAAATATCAAATTGTCCTAGTTTTAGTATGTGGAAGATGAGTTATAAGGGTAAGAAATGTAAAGTTATTGACCATGCTGTGTGGACAAATAAGATTTATATGTAGGTTGTATTATCAATAAAATTCATAAGTCCTCTTCCAGATTTATGAATAAGGAGTTAATTTATAGCCTTTTTCTAAGACATTATTCGGAGACCTGTGTGAAGAATATCAGCATGATGGAAAGAGTGCAGAGGTGTGCTACTGGAATGAATCGTGGTTTATGTTATTTGAACTATTATAAGAAGCTTGGAGTTTTCCACTTATTTACACTGGAGGGGGGGGTCATTCAGGCTTTAAAATTGTTAGGGATTTGGTTGTCTTCCTGTGGGTATTTTGAGTGGTGGAATGAAAATATTGATAATACAGACTTTAATATTGGAATGATAATTTTAAGCATCAAATGTGTTTAAACAAATTTCAGCTTGTGAAATGATTTACATAGTATGGTTTTGATTGTAGTTTTCTTTCGAAGTTTGATTGGATGAACGTGGTTATATATTTTTTTTTTCATTTGTTTTTCTTTAACATTTTTTCTTTCCAGGATGGGTTTGTCACTCAGAAAGAGCTCCAGGATTGGATTCAGCTCGTAAAGAAGCATTATATTCTAGATGATATTGATCAACAGTGGAAATCTCACAATCCTGACAAAAAAGAGGTCCTGAGATGGGAAGATTACAGGAAAGTCACCTACGGGTTTACAGATGGTATTACAGTTTTACGCTGGTTCCTGTATAAACTGAAATTTATATTGTCACAGAAAAACAAATTGTATATTCGAAACAAATGTGCTTTCTCATAAATACTTGGAATACACGAAGTAATTCAATTCAACGTAGGTCACTAGTGACTTGCCAAAGTAAAAGATATTTAGACCACACTTATGTGTACGTTTCTTTTATTAAATGTAACAGAACTCAAGTAGGACATCATTAGCAGAAATGTCCAGAATTACTGTACCATCAACAAACATGCATTGCCTTTTTTGGTGGAATGATAGCTGTAAACTACAGTTAGCACAAACAGTTGTTTTCCTTGTGGGTGTTTATGTACAGAGTAGGTAGATCTAGTACATTTGGCATGTGATATGCTGGCTTTAGAGGTAGGACACAGTGAAAATCTTTTGCATTTTGAAAGTAGGAGTAATGTTCAAGTTTTCATTGTGTTCATGACACTTTCTATGCTGCAAATCTTAACATATATATAAAACCTTGCCTGCTAGTAACTCATTTCCCTTCTTTCAGTATTACCATACAATAATGTGGTGTAGTTTACCAAGAAGGTTTAGTTGACGAGTTGGTCAAGTTTGATAAAAATCCATCTTCAATTTTAAACCAGCAATGTGGGTACATTAGTCATTTGTAACCCACTTTTAAACCAGCAGTGTGGGTACATTAGTCATTTGTAACCCACTTTTAAACCAGCAATGTGGGTATATTAGTCATTTGTGAACCACTTTTAAACCAGCAATGTGGGTACATTAGTCATTTGTGACCCACTTTTAAACCAACAGTGTGGGTACATTGGTCATTCGTGACCCACCTCATACATTTCAGGGTAAAAAAATGTTGATTATTTTACTGACATTTGTTGGTAAAAACAAATGTTCATAACAGTGTTTCATGTTTTTTTATGTGAGAATGAGGCTTGTCTAGTACTATTTACAATAAAATGTTTACAAGACTACCTACAGAAACATTTAGCTCTGCTATGATTGGTTAGTCCCAGAAGTTCTTCACATGAAATATTAACTTCTAGGTGGAACACGTAATAATGATTAATGAAATAACCAAACCTGAACAGACAACAACTTGTGTAGTAATAGCGCAAACAGAAAAGAATAATAATTTACCTAAATTATGATATACTTGAGTTACACTTAGTAAGTGAAGTGTGAACTTGTAATTTTCAGGAAGGCACTGCCTTCTATAAGTTAGACGTTAACTAAATAGATGACTATTATCTTATTGTGTTGTAAGATCTAGAGAACATGGATGAAAGTGACTCGGAAGGTTTATCTTACAAAGACATGATTGCAAGAGACAAGCGGCGTTGGAAAGCAGCAGATAGTGATGGCGATGATGCATTGAATGAAAAGGAATTTGCAGATTTCCTTCATCCTGAAGAAGCCAAACACATGCAGGACGTAATGATTCAAGAGACATTGGAAGATGTTGATAAGGATAAAGATGGGAAAGTTTCACTTGAAGAGTACATTGGTATTTAGGTTTACATAATTGTATTATATAACTGGGTAATTAACTTTATTAGTGGTTATTATTGATTACCCAGAGCATTAATTATATCGTTTAATCTTGTAGAATAATCGACTAATCAAAACTATGATTAATGTCACAAAAATAATCAACTTAACAAAACTAATCTTTCTCATTATTCCAACTATCTTAAGTCTCATGCAAAAATGATTGATTAATTGAATGTAATTGATTGATGATTAATCAATTATCAATTTCTGCTAATTGCCAAGCTCTAACACTAGAGATGTACCAGCAATAACAAAACTTCCAAATTACTTCATGGCCCAGTTGTTGTGGTATTCAGACCATGAATCTGGGAGTTCCTGTTTTATTTTACCACAAAAACTAAGTCCCATTATTCATTTAGGTAAGAGTAACACTATCAACACAGGGTTCTTGAAGTAATCACTGAGAGACAAAGGAATTCACTTGATACATGACAACATGGATAAGTGTTTACGAGATAAGACGGGGTCTGAGTAAATATGGACGTATACTTTGGGATAAGCATAAAAATTGTGAAACAAAATTATAAGTTTTAAATTGTGTCAAAATAATTCCTATTATCATTGTTCTCCAAATCTAACCAAGTTTCAATAACTCCCTTTGTATCTTAGTTTTCTATTTCAACTAGAGCCTTGAACTCATCCATTTTGTTCTCGATACAATCTACTATGTTATCTCTAAATCTGACAGACGTATCTTTAAAACTCTTAGTTAAATTGTTATGCTCTAAATGTTCTATCTCAGCCCTAACTATCTTATTAGTTTGTTCATTCACCATTTTAAAAGCTCTATCATCACTCTGCAAGTTAAGTTCAATTAATATCTGTAGAGCTTCCCAAACAAGTTCTATCTAGCCTGGTTAAGTGGAACCCATCTCTAGCATGTAATTCACTCTTCTCCTGAAAACTATCCCACAGATCCTGGTAATCTGTTTTTTAAGCCATGGTTACTGCTAAGTAACTCATTCCTGAGTCCAGTTTGTCTCTTTCTATCCATGAGTTTCTGAAGGAATTCCTTACACTGTAAACAGTTATTCTAATTTACATTTTCCAACTTCCATTTACTACAAAAAGTTATTTATAGCGGCAACATAATCTGAAATGTTCTTTACCAGACAAACAAGTTCTAGTCCTATTATTTCTACAAAAGTCTTTAACAGTGTAATTAGAGTCCCTAACAGACAAACCTCTTGATCTTCTCGTTTCTGAATGAAATCACTGCTTTTGCACATATTTGAATTTATAGATTCTGTGTTTTCCCAGGTGATATATATGGTGGAACAGGAGTGAATGAAGGCGAACCTGATTGGGTAAAGGATGAACGAGACCAGTTTATGAATTTTCGAGACAAAGATAAAGATGGTTTCATGGATAAAGAAGAAATTAAAGATTGGATACTACCTCCAGACTATGACCATAGCGAAACCGAGGCTCGTCATCTCATTTTAGAATCGGATTCAAACAAGGTATCTTGTTTCTACCCTGTTAACAATTTTCAAATATTCATGTTAAATCTCAAATATTAAATTAAATATTTTCTTAGTTAGGATAATTTTGTTATTGTCTAATAGATTTTTTCTTTTCTCTGCAAATTGAATGATATATTAAGGTTGAAGAGTATGTACAACAATACCGTAACGTTGTTAGTCTGGATCATGCAGTAAAGTTATTACGTTGGTTTAGTGTACTGTGAAAATATCACATTATAAAGGACGAAAAAAGTATTATTATATATGATAATAAATATAGATTCTAGATAATTTGACTCAGACAAATTACAGAATTTTTAAGCTGCCTCTGAAGCTTCTCTTTGGAAAATTGAACAAGAAAAATAATGTGTGAGATCATTAGTTTTCCATTTTCATACATGGCTCGGTTATTTTGAGCGAACCATCAGGTTTAAGTTAACATACAAGTAACACTAAAGTGTGTCAACAACTTCGAAACTATAGCAACTTCTCAATTAAGTAACTTATTAGATTGAAAAAAAACATTTCTAAAGCGCTCTGTACAAAAATATGTGTACAGCTGACAGAAGTCTATCGAAACATCATTCTTACATCTCGGGTTACTTGTGTAGATTTGTCCTCCAAGACCTTCTCCTCGAGTATCCCTGAACTAGCCAGTTGCTGCCCATTTCAACTTTGTTCATCATAAATACTCTACCTAACTTATCTATAAATGTATCTTCAAACTAGTCAGAACTATGTCGCAATCCTAAACATGTCGAAGACTAATCATGAACAAAAAAATCGGCTTAAGACTATTTGGGAAATAAAATACAAGTTAATCATTACTGTAATGTTTATGGTTCCATAAAGTGTGCTTTTAATGATGTATGATTGTTTAGGCCACACTTCC
Organism: Limulus polyphemus; assembly: GCF_000517525.1. NCBI lineage: Eukaryota > Metazoa > Arthropoda > Merostomata > Xiphosura > Limulidae > Limulus > Limulus polyphemus. Next base: position 56,304 of record NW_013671595.1, read on the forward strand.
ATTTTGTGATATGTCAGTTAGGGCTATATGTGAAATATTTTTCTTAATTTTTAACTTAATAAGAATATTAGCTTTGTATTTCTTTTAATAATAATAAAAAATCCTTGTTGGGTAGTGGGCTGTAATGATGCAATTAATCAAATGTGCATGAGGTCCGTCCATGGACCGACCTTGTATTGGGGAAGTAATGTTGACTAAGTTCCGAATTCCATTGTTTTCGTATTGTATTTGTAATATGCGTCCGATATGCATATCTACGGTGTTTTGCTGTACCCGTGTTGTATGTGGTATTTACTCTCGTCTACCACAAACTGTCACAAAATGAATAGTGTACAACTTTGACATCAAATTCATGGGTGGATGACACTCTATACAAGGTCATGGCCTTTAACCCTTCCTGTGCTCATGGGATTAAAAATCATGCTTCATCCATGGTGCTAATGATCTTGGATCTGTTTCTTGCTTCTGATACAGATGTTGCTAGTGGTTGCTTAACATGACTGTAATGATCGTATTTATCGTGGTTTCTGAGTACCAAACTGACCTTATGCTGTTTGCTTGTCCTCTATATGTTTTTAAAAGAGATCTTTGACACAGAGTGCTACAGGTATTCATTGTGAATGAGAGTTGTGAAAGTGTTCTTCTTAGCAAGTTTGGTATCGCTGTCTATATTGTGGGTTTCTTGGTCGAATAATTTTGTTACATTAATCGTTTTAGTCTCGGTGAGAGAACAGAAAATGATTCTTTTTTTTTGTCATCTTGGTAGACAACATATCATTCCAAATACATAAAAATTATAACTTTAATTTTTCTCTTCATCCATAGGGTACTTGATACTTTTATCAGCTTTAAAGTTTCATTGTATTTGTGTGCGATCTTTATGTAAAAAAAAAACTTGTTTTATTTTCTTCTACTACAGGACCAGAAGCTAACAAAAGATGAGATTCTGGAAAAATATGACCTCTTTGTTGGAAGCCAGGCCACTGATTTTGGAGAAGCTTTAATGAGACATGACGAGCTTTAATATAAAATCTCTTCTGAAACACGACTTCAAGACTTTCGTTATCTTGTGTACATTATTAAACTGTACTTTTTGAACAATGAAACTTTTAACATTTGTGCATTGTTTACTTCTTTCCATTTCCTCGTGTTGTTTAGTTTAATGAGAGAAACAAGCAAATTCTACATATCTTGCATTTTTTGTTATAGTTTTGTATCGTAGCTTTTATGTTTTGGTAATTTTAACAAACTCTCAGCTATTTAAGTAAATAATTAATTCTAGTTACTAGTTTCTCTAATATAATATAGTCTATTCTATTTACCTGTTAAGGCACTTCTGATAGAACACACAGGATCACACACAAAAGGTGCAATGAATTAAAAAAAAAACGAGTGCTTTTAAATAGATGACTGTACTTCAGATTTTGAATCTTTTTTTTATAGATTCATTACTTTAAAAGTATAATATTTGTCTTGAGACAGAATTGATTTTTTTTTATTCATTAATAAATAGTATTTTGAAAATACTGTTGTCATGAAAGAGAAGAACTTAAATTCATTGACAGACTATCCACCCTCCGGGTGGGGATAGCCTTTTGATATACCATTAACTGTTTACTTTATTAAACATCTAAACTGCCTTTTCTATTATCCATGACAGATTGTGGACCATGTCTGCTAGCTTCTGGTCCTTCAGCCCACTTGGGAAGGTCTTTGACCTTCATGACAAACTAAATATCACCTAAATCTACCACCTATTACTTTAGAGTTAATATAAATGCCTATGCTAAGAAAATAGAGACAGAAACATAACATTAATTAAGTAGACTTTTATTTGAAACACATTTAGCTTTTCATAGTATAGATCTCACATTTTTTGACAGATATATATAGGTAATAAGTTTGTTTTACAAAGTTGTATTTATGTTCAACAAGGATTTACTGTAATGCTTGTGGATATACAACATTAGCTGTCATTCTGGGTTTTACAAAGTTGTATTTATGCTCAACAAGGATTTAATGTAATGCTTGAGGTTATACAACATTAGCTGTCATTCCGGGTTTTACAAAGTTGTATTTATGCTCAACAAGGATTTACTGTAATGCTTGAGGTTATACAACATTAGCCGTCATTCCAGATGGTGCCAGAATAAATACATTTTTACTTGATCCAACTTTTGAACAGCCAACGTGAAGTTGTCCGAGATTGAAGGTTTAGACCTACCATCTTTAGTGACTGCCCTTGTGATTTGTATATAGACATAGCAAAACTAAGCCTTACTGGGAATTGTAGGCACTTGAATTCAAATGATATGTCTGTAATAATTAGTGGAATATGTACATTTTCTCCTTTAGTTTTCCCAGTGATGATTGTAGCTTTGATAACATTAGGCATAAGATTCTTAATTGTAAGTTTGGTACTATGTATCCAAATTTCTCAGCAGCATTATTGGTGCTTCCTCTTTTAACACCAAGTTGTACGGAGGCAATCCTGGTGGTTCTAAAGAGTTCAGAAATTCAGTAGGAAATTGTACTGCTTGATCTTGGTTCATTACAGTGTCAACAGACTTATAGACAACATCACATTCCTGGTGGTTGTACCAGTAATTGATTATTGATCAGGTTGACAGCATCATTTTTGGGTGCCAGAATAGCTTGCTTACATAGCCACTTGTGATCTTTATAATGATGTTCAATGTTTGGATAGATCCTTTTATTATCTGTTTGTACTATGCTACCACAGCTGGAAGGTGTGACAATTTGACCATCTGCGAAGTTCACTGCTGCTCCATCACTTTGTAGATGAACTCACATATTTGTTATCAGGCTCAATTTTTCTACTTGTCCCCACAGGTAGGATGATTTCAGGCAGGCTTTCAGTTCATCTGCTGGAGTACCACAGGGAATCACTGGTAGAGTCTGTTGAAGATCTCCTAACACCACAAGAGTAATACCTCCTATCAGTTTGTTGTTGCCTTCCAATGTCCTATCCAGGGCTTTAAATGCAAGCTTGTGTGGCATGATACATTCATCCTAAACAATTAAATAACATTTTTGGTCACTCCTGAGCCTTCTTGATGTTGCAAAGTGGATTTTCTGTGTGAGCAACATTCAGTGGCAGTTTAAAAGATGAGTTTGCAATTCACCTAACCTCCAGCAAAGTTGCTGTAATATCTGATGAGGCAACAGCAAGCGCAATATTTCCCTGGTGTTTTACCTTTGCTAAAACAAGATTGATAAGAAATATTTTCCCTGTGCCACCTGGAGCATCAAGAAATATAATTCCACCCTTGTCATGTTGGACATTTTGAAGGATCTTATCAAAGGCTTCCAACTGTAATTTGTCTCTCACAATAAGTCTCGATTGAGGCAGATTTCTTCATTTAGATTGGGTGTTGGAAGACCAAAAAATGTGCAAGACTTTTTCCAACAATTGATTTCACTTTATCTTTCAAGAAACTCAATGACTTGTTGAAAATAACATCTCTGTATTGAATATCAACTAAACGATTTTCTCAGCATATTTGTTAAAGGACATCTTTGTAATAACGCTCTTTGCGACTATCATTATAGCAAAAAGGTTTCAGAGTTTTAAAGACGATTGTGTAGCTGCAGCTTCCTGCAATGAGCATCATCATCCAGGAGACCTCTTTGGTAGCAGGCTTTCCTGTATTTTGCACATTCTTGTCCATTCACTGTTGTAAAGTCCTGGAATGATGAACATGGTGTAGAAGAAGTCATTATTTGGGTGCACAATGTACACTGTCTAAGGCATCACTTGTCTTAATTTTGGGATGACCATCCTCATCAGCACCTTGGACATATTAGTGTAATATTTTGGCAAAGTCATTCTCCTGGTAAAGGCTGCAAGTGTTTGGTGGATTTTGTTGAATTGTTTCTTCTAGATGGATTACTATTGGATAGCATTCATGTTGAATATTCTCCACAAAGCCTCATTGCTAAAAACGTATCGTCCAAATAGATATTGGGCTACTTCCTTTACAATGCTACATGCAGCCTGATGTGATCTCTTGTTTATGTACTTGCAGACATATTTAATAGATTTGACAGAATTGCACAATTCTACATTTATGTCAGCATTGAAAGCTGTGCAAAGTAAGGAATTGTATGGAACCACTCATTTATTGTCCACTCTAACCATTTTGCAGTAAACCCACCATCACCAGGTATGTCTGTAGAGTGGATAGCCAGTCCGAGTGTCTTTGAATAAACATTTAGGCATTTGCCCCTCTAATACATGGAGAATTATAAGTAAGTGGTCCACAGGGACCATGTATCATTTGCTTCTTGATTATTTCGTATGGACCAGGGTCTTCATCTGGATTGGACAACTCTGCACTGATGCATCTGTCAATTATAACAGTTCTTCTCATGCGGCAACCCTCTTTTTATTGTGTACGTATGACAACATGGTTTCCAAAGATTGATCCTTTTATTAAAAGAGCTAGGCCCGGCATGGCCAGGTGGTTAAGGCACTCGATTCGCAATCTGAGGGTCGCGGGTTATTTGGTATTCTGTCCTTTTATTTCCAGTTACGCATGGTGCTTTTAGTTTACATATATTTATTTGGTATTCTGTCCTTTTATTTCCAGTTACGCATGGTGCTTTTAGTTTATGTATATTTATTTGGTATTCTGTTCTTTATTTCCAGTTACGCATGGTGCTTTTAGTTTACATATATTTATTTGGTATTCTGTCCTTTTATTTCCAGTTACGCATCGTGCTTTTAGTTTACATATATTTATTTGGTATTCTGTCCTTTTATTTCCAGTTACGCATCGTGCTTTTATTTTACATATATTTATTTGGTATTCTGTCCTTTTATTTCCAGTTAT
>NW_013671596.1:0-3702 GCF_000517525.1 Limulus polyphemus
TCTGGTGTCTAAGTTCAGTAGCATTATCTTTAACTGCTGGTAGGATTGTTCTGGTGTCTAAGTTCAGTAGCATTATCTTTAACTGCTCGTAGGATTGTTCTGGTGTCTAAGTTCAGTAGCATTATCTTTAACTGCTCGTAGGATTGTTCTGGTGTCTTTAAGTTCAGTAACATTATCTTTACCTGCTCGTAGGATTGTTCTAGTGTCTTTAAGTTCAGTAACATTATCTTTAACTGCTGGTAGGATTGTTCTGGTGTCTTTAAGTTCAGTAGCATTATCTTTAACTGCTGGTAGGATTGTTCTGGTGTCTTTAAGTTCAGTAGCATTATCTTTAACTGCTGATAGGATTGATCTGGTAGGTTTTTATTATAATAGGGTTTATATTTCATTACTTTCTGGGTTGGTTAATTTATTTTGGTTCTGAATTCGTTTTATTTATTTGGTAGGCTTTATGTTGTATCTTTCCTAATTGTAGTTATATCTAGGGTGAGAATTGCACCGTGTGTTAGGGTAAAATTTCATCCATTATTTAGTACACTTTCTTCAGCTTCTGCTGATATTTTCTTACTTAAGTTCATTAGGGGTTTACAGACATTTTGCAAAACAAAAGTCCAGGCCTTTCCCAAACTTTTCCATGACCCTCCAATCCTATCAAGAACTCATATTTTCATTCACCAGGCTCATGGTCACATGAGGGTCAATATTCAAACACAAAATATAAAAAATCTTGGGTCTTGTGAGGTACAAGATTCACACACAAAATATAAAAAATCTTGGGTCTTGTGAGGTACAAGATTCACACACAAAATACAAAGTCTTAGGTCTTGTGAGGTACAGGATTCACACATTAAATATAAGGAGTCTTAGGCCTTTTGAGGTACAAAATTCATACATAAAATATAAACAGTCTTGGGTCTTGTGAGGTACAGGACTCACATACAAAATATACCCAGTCTTGGGTCTTGTGAGGTACAAGATTCACATACAAAATATAAACAGTCTTGGGTCTTGTGAGGTACAGGATTCACATACAAAATGTACCCAGTCTTGGGTCTTTTGAGGTACAAGATTTATATACAAAATATAAACAGTCTTGGGTCTTGTGAGGTACAAGATTCATACATAAAATATAAACAGTCTTGGGTCTTTTGAGGTACAAGATTTACACACAAAATATAAACAGTCTTGGGTCTTGTGAGGTACAGATTCACACACAAAATATAAACAGTCTTGGGTCTTGTGAGGTACAGGATTCACACAGAAAATAAACAGTGTCAGGTCTTATGGGACAACAAGATTCACAATGACTAATATGAAATATAGACACAGTTTCCAATATGAAATGTACATAAAACTGATTCTACTATTCAAACTTTTGCTTGCTAGTTTAATTCATTTTTTGAATAAAGCCAAGTATTTCATAAAGTATTTTTCATTACAACTAAAATTTCAGGATTTTTCAAGGACCATGACATAAAACTTGTTTTCCAGGATTTTCAGTACTGAAATGTTTCAGGATTTCAAGGATCTGTGCATACACTGTTTATTACTTTAAATTTAAGTGTGTGACTGCATTGTTAAGAAGCTTACTGTTTGAGAATCAATGATTGTATTTAATTTCTCTGCATTAACTTCCTTAGTATGTGACTGTAAACCTTTCTATCAGGAAAAAACCAGGACCAAATCTTGACTTTGAAGCTGTGAAAACATAGGATACTAACTAGAGAGTAATTTGTGTCTAGTAATTACAAAAATGTAACATACATGTTGTGTCCTAACGACTGATATCCGTTTACCACAATTTTCTGTAACCATTTATTTCTACTAAAACTAGTATGTATCACATAGATGAGACCATTATAGCTATCAAGTTAAAGATATGTACATATAAATCTCAAATGTCTTGATTTGTAAATTGATTAAATGGAAAATAATTGTGATATTGTAAAAATGTATAACAACTAAGTTTTGATGTCCAAAACACTCAGACTTTTATTTTTTAAGGCTCTAAACTACTAGTGAAGTGAGTTTACCATCATCAAGTATCACTGAACTTATGAAATGTGATATCCTCAGGAGTTCAAATAAATACTCTCTCTACCTCTTTACATCTTCACAGATCAAAATACAATGACGAAAACAAAAGTATCTAAGTATGACTTACTTCCTTCTCGTAGGATAGGAGATTCCAAGATCAGTTCCATCAGCAAAGGAAGGTAAAGTCGTAAATCAGCTGTTACCATGCTGGTGTCCATCAGAACAAACATCTAATGAGAAAAATTAATTTAGTAGTATAGTTGTAATAAGAACAGCTGGTTTTATAATAACTGAAAGTCAAATGATGCCAGAAGTCCAATATCTTGGCACATCAAAACAGAATTTTAGACTTTCATTGTGTGTTACCACCACAAAGCAATTAAAAGAAACATTTTTTACAGGTAAAAAGCATTAAAGTTTCAAGGTTTTTAGTTTTTAAAAATAAGCAATATCTCAGGAAATGATAATATAGAAATATACACTATGATTGCTGTCTGTAAAAATAACTGATGTTAAGAAAATCTCAATGTCAACAGTGTAGAGGAGGTGTAGGAAGATTTCCTATAAAAGTTGATGTGTGAATTAAAAATATATAAAATACTTTAATTTATTTTCTTCATTGTGAAAGAAATATTGGTTTAATATTAAGATATACTCTAAAACCCATATTGATTTAACAATTAATCCAAATTTTCATCAAATATAAACTATATGATAGATTTGCTTTAAACATGTAAAAAACAAATTAAGACCAAAAATATGATTGCAGGAATATAGCTAGCAATGAGGCTTACAAATATAATATAATGGTGGAATAATGTTCCTCACAAATGTTGCCCTATCAAAAGTGATTTTCATTACTATATGAAGTTTTAAAATATATGTAAAAGTAACCAGACAATATAAAAATGCTCATAATATTTTAAAGTTACTACAGTAAGCCATAGATGATGAATTTAAGAACTTCAGCAGGGTACAAGAACCACTTTAAGGAATATAGTCCTGGCTTTGATTAGGCTTAATGATGGTAGACAACAAGTTTTTACAACCAAATATGTGATTAAATGACTTAATGGTGGTACACTACAAGTGTTTACAATGAAATGTGTGGTTAAAAAACTTAATGTTGATCGATTACAAGTGTTTACAACCAAATACATCATTAAAATACTTGTACTTGTAAACTACAAGTTCTTACAACCAAATGTGTGATTAAAAGACTTAACAGTAGTAAGTACAAGTGTTTACAACCAGATATGTAATTAAAAGCCTTAATGGTGTTAGATTACAAGTACTGACCACCCAATATGTGATTAAAAGATTTAATGGTGGTAAACTACAAGTGCTTACAACCAAATATGTGATTAAATGACTGAATGGTGGTACACTACAAGTGTTTAAAATGAAATGTGTGATTAAGAGACTTACTGGTTGTAGTTTACAAGTGTTTACAATGAAATGTGTGATTAAAAACCTTAATGTTGTTTGATTACAAGTGTTTACAACCAAATACATCATTAAAATACTTATACTTCTGGACTACAAGTGCTTACAACCAAATATGTGATTAAATGACTGAATGGTGGTACACTACAAGTGTTTAAAATGAAATGTGTGATTAAGAGACTTACTGGTTGTAGTTTACAAGTGTTTACAATGAAATGT
>NW_013671596.1:4356-7448 GCF_000517525.1 Limulus polyphemus
TACTGTTCGCTTGACTCAATTATATATCTATCTCTTCAATATCATGCTGGTTTTTCTTTTCAGGCTTATATACTAAAAAAGAGGGCAGCTCAATCAGACTAGAGTTGCTGGGCAAATTCATGATCCTTCGAGAAACTCAAGCGTGCATGCTCCAAGTGTCGCGCGACTTCCGTTGTCGTAACAAAGTGTTTACAAACAAACTTAACCAAAACAGTCTGTAAGGAATCCATTGGAATTATCATATTTAGTGTCAGACAGGGCACTGTTAAGATCAGATTAATAGATTAGATCATATTTCTTACCAATAACTGTGAAGTCTTTTAATCACACATTTGTTTGTAAACACTTCTAATGTACCACCATTAAGTCTTTTAATCACACATTTGTTTGTAAACACTTCTAATGTACCACCATTAAGTCTTTTAATCACACATTTGTTTGTAAACACTTCTAATGTACCACCATTAAGTCTTTTAATCACACATTTGTTTGTAAACACTTCTAATGTACCACCATTAAGTGTTTTAATTACACATTTGTTTGTAAACTCTTGTAATCTAACACCATTAAGGCTTTTAAACACAAAATAAATTAAAACTTTTTGTGTAATGGTAAGAGAGATATAATGATTTCCTAGTTTTTCAGTATGTCAGTGGCTCACCAAAAACAGAAAAATATATTACTAGATTTTTCATCATAAGACTTTACTACATACATACAGAATTTTTATACATAATCAAAACAGTCAGAAGTCTTGATATATGAAAATTAGTAATTACAAAACGTTTAATGAAGAAGTCAATAGAAAATTACAGAACATACAAAAATACATAATATCACCTAGACACCATTGAATAATATATAAGAAAACAAGTTTTTGTCACCTACAGAAGCAGCAAATCTATCACACATCAAATAGCTACATCTTAAACATAAAATAAATACGACAAAGTATTATAGTCTACAACACTTATAACCAAGCAAAGAGTTCATAGATGAAACATGACTCAAATCATGAATCAAAACAACAGTCACCCAGAACAGATAGAAATCAGGACGTCATAAAAACCCACCTTGCTTACATCAACACTAAAAGTATGAGTGGGTGTGAATGATGATCATAAGTAAATGGAAATTTCAATTAACTCCTGCTGAATAGTTTCTCCTAAACAACAAAAAAGGTAAATTGAAATAGATATATATATATATATATAGAGAGAGAGAGAGCAAGGTCAGCTGTTTAAAAAATGAGTATTTTACAACCCAAAAAATCAAAAAGGAACATATGAGCCACATGGTAACCAGCAATAAAAGTGAGACATATAAGAAAGACATCAAAGTAGATATGTGATCCTAATTTAAATAATCAAAAGAAGAAGAATAACTACGAATGCCTCAAAACAATACAAATCAAAATGTGAAGGGTAGAAATATGATGATGTATTAAAATAAAATAAAAATATCTGGGAGACACCTCAAGAATCAAACTGAGGGTCAAAAAGTTTAGAATGAAGAGTAGAAGGGGAATGTGAAGCAGTGGCATAGGAAAGGTTCTCAGCACCCAGGGGCAGAGACACTTTTGGCACCCCCACCTCTGAAATGTTTTGATTATTTGTTTTGTGACTCATTACCCAGTTAATGACATAACATAAAGAATTAATTACCGCCTTACACAGGCCTAAAATAAAGTCACAATATGACATCTCACGATATCACAACTGTAAACCTGGAACTAATGAAGTATAGCCTACTAGGTGTACTTACATAATTTGTAAACCATTTTGATATTTATATCATCCAGTATTGTTCAAAGTCACGTAGCTAGAGTAATCTTTCAAGCAGGCAGAATAAATTTCCATTATATCCCTAGTTTTGAAACTTATGTTTTATATGAAAAGCCAGTCACTTGTTGTGTACATGGATTATAAAACAGATTGATAAAATACTAGTTTAGTTTACAAATTAAAAATTTTATTAGTTTACAAAACTGTACATATACTTAACTAGATATTGTACAAGTAGCCTTCTGGTATTCATGGTTACATTATATGAACCTTTCGTGCTTTTATTGCTGCTGCTGCATATGCATCAATTACACTATCAAAAGTTAAGGTATTAAGTACGTCTTTTTTCAATACTTAATATTGCCAAGTTACTAAGTTGTTCTTGAGTCATTGAGGTTCTCAAGTATGTAAGAATTAATTTCAGCTAACTGAAGGACCTTTCACAACTAGTAATAAAAACTCCAATTGTTAAAAAATCTGCAATGCAATTCTTAAATTTGGGAAAACATCTTCACCATATGAAATTATAAATGTTAGCAAATCAGTTGCAACCATTGGTTCGGGAAAATTGGTCTGTGTTCTCTGTACAATTCTGGTCCATCAGTATCACCTGGATAGCTCTTTGCTAAGTCAGAACATTTTTCTTGCAATTTCCGTCTTCGAAATCTCCAGAAACAATATTTTGCACATCTAGTAGAAATCCAAACCATGAATATAAATCTAGTAAGCGAGAAAATCTTCCTGTTATTTCTGTAACCATGCGATCAATAACATCCTTCATGATGCGATAAATTTCCTGTTCAGCTATCAATCCAGCATCAGCTGCATATTCACCCGGCATTCGTTTACGACGTATTTTTCTTCTTTCAATGGTCAATCCCCATGTTTCACATAGATTCTTGCCCACTTTAAGTGCTTCTTGACAGGACTTTTCACATGATTCTTTCAATTTCTCTTTCAAAGAATCAAGATCAGCAGCTGCTTCTCTAAAATTCATTTTTGGGTCCTGAAGACGTTTCTGCACTCGATTGATAGATGATAAAAGATTTCTCCAAAAATGCAAAAGTACAAGAAAATCAAATGTAAGCATGCGTTGCAGAATATTATGAGCACCACATTTTGTTTCAGCCGTGTTGCCCATTCTCACTTAATTGCTCTAACAGTCCTAGCAATTCATCCAGCTTTTTCATGTACAACTTTTACTGCATTTTCTCTTGCACCCCACAGTGTTTCTGAATCACACTTGACAGAGATCTTAAGCTCCTGCTGCAGTTCGTCCCATCGAGCAAAGAAATTATAAATGGCTTC
>NW_013671596.1:7521-8574 GCF_000517525.1 Limulus polyphemus
TAGTAAAAATCCAAACCGTGAATCTAAATCTAGTAAGCGAGAAAGTCTCCTTTTATTTCTGTAATCAAGCAATCAATAGCATCCTTCATGATGCAATAAATTTCCTGTTCAGCAGTCAATCCAGCATTAGATGCATTTTTACCTGGCATTCGTTTACGACATATTTTTCTTCTTTCAATGGCCAATCCCCATGTTTTTCATTGATTCTTGCCCACTTTAAGTGCTTCTTGATAGGACTTTTCATGTGATTCTATCAATTTCTCTTTCAAAGAATCAAGATCAGCAGCTGTTTCTCTAAAATTAATTTTTGGGTCCTGAAGACGTTTCTACACTCAATTGATAGATGGTAAAAGATTTCTTCAAAAATGCAAAAGTACAAGAAAATCAAATGTAAGCATGCATTGCAGAATATTATGAGCACCACATTTTGTTTCAGCTGTGTTGCCATTCTCACTTAATTGCTCTAACAGTCCTAGCAATTCATCCAGTTTTTCATGTACAACTTTTAGTGCCTTTTCTCTTGCACTCCACCGTGTTTCTGATTCACGCTTGACAGAGATCTTAAGCTCCTGCTGCAGTTTGTCCAATCGAGTTGTTGAATGAGCAAAGAAATTATAAATGGCTTCAATTATACCAAAACAGGTAATAATTGTTGTTTCCTGACTTGCAGCATGAAGACATGCTAAGTTCAAACTATGGTTGTCACAATTTATAAACACTGCTTTTGGATTTTTGTTCAGAATTCTTTGTTGAATGCCTGACAGATGACAGCAGCATTATCATAACATTGTGAACAACAATCGCTCAAAAAAATTCCATCGCTTCTAATTTCGTGCTTACGGTTTTCTCAATATTGGCAGCGTCTCTTTCCTTTACCTACGAATTGCTGACAAACAATAATTTCGCTCATGTGAAGCCATGAGATTTATAAACTCATTTTGGATTTCAGGAGAAAGATAAAATGTTGACATTTGCTTGTTTTTAACACGCTCTAAATGCTCTCTCATTACTGGATCATACTTTGCTAATAACTGCGAAATTGACAGGAAATTT